>NW_026728871.1:0-194401 GCF_030272615.1 Cryptomeria japonica
GGACCACGACCCAATATTGAGGATGTTAGATCATTTGTTAAGAGAAAATGGAGGCTGAAAGGACAGGTTGATGTTTTAGCCCTGTCAAGGGGTTTTTTTGTTTTTTCCTTTTCTTGTCGGGAAGATATGGAAGCAACATTAAGAGGTGGACCTTGGATGTTTGGTAAATCTTCCCTATCCATGAGAAAATGGTCTCCTAATATGGAACTCAACGATTCCTTCTTTGAATCTGCTCTGATCTGGGTAAGGTTGTCAGGCTTGCCACTTGAATTATGGGTTGAGGACATTTTCTCAGGAATAGAAAACTCCTTTGGGGAGCTTGTTGTGATAGATCCAACGACTGCAGCTCGAAAGAGACTGGTTTATGCGCGCATTTGTGTCAATATTTCGCAGAAGATGGATCTTCCTAGCTCTATTGATATAAATTCCAAACTTGGTTTATGGGAACAGACAATAGAGTTTGAGTCCCTCCCCTTTGTGTGTTTTTCCTGTAAGAAAGATGGACACTGGGATAAGGCTTGCCCTAGCAACCCCAAAAAACCTATGAAGGTTAACAATCCCCATAAACACATATGGAAAGAAAAGAATAATATTAAGGTAGATAGTAGAGTGAAAGGAGGAAGTGGAATTCCTGGTAACATAAAAGACTTATGAAAAGGTGATAGAAATGCTAACCCTCTTAAGGCTCCCCTTTTGAAGGAAGATAAAAAGAATGAAATCAGTGGATTTGAGATCAAATCAGTCAATATATTTTAGGTCCTACAGACTCAGGAGGATGAGAATGCAATCATTGAAGAGATTCTTGAAGAAGGTGAGATTGAGGATGCAACTGAAGCTCAACATGAGGCCCTTCAAGTTTCGGCGATAAAAAGAGATAAAGAGTGCCCAAATGATTTTGAAGGACATGAAGTTAATTATGGAAGGAAGAACAAGTTCGGATCGCCTAAGGTTAATCTAAATGCGTTACTCCAGAATGTTGGAGTTGACATGCCCACTTCATCCCAGAAAAGAGGAGAACTGTGGAGTAACATGCAAGCTGATCTCAGAGATGAACATGAGGAAGAAATAACAGGGAATGGAAAAAAGAAAAATAAGAAGGTGGGATGCCCTAATGGGGTGAAAACTAGGACCAGATCCAAGGCAAATATTGGTCTATCCAAATCTCCGCAGGGACATAAATCCATGAAATGGCATAGGGACTAGGAGAGTAAGCAAAACATAGCTGATGGAAGGTAGAAAACTATACAGGAATCCTTCCCCTAGGTTTCCAAATGAAGGTAATCTCATGGAACATTCGAGTCCTAAATGGTCTCAATAAACAGTATATATTATGGAATCTCATTCGAGACCATAAGTCGGATATTATCCTTGTGCAGAAAACTAGGACCAGATCCAAGGCAAATATTGGTCTATCCAAATCTCCGCAGGGACATAAATCCATGAAATGGCATAGGGACTAGGAGAGTAAGCAAAACATAGTTGATGGAAGGTAGAAAACTATACAGGAATCCTTCCCCTAGGTTTCCAAATGAAGGTAATCTCATGGAACATTTGAGTCCTAAATGGTCTCAATAAACAGGATATATTATGGAATCTCATTCGAGACCGTAAGTCGGATATTATCCTTGTGCAGAAAACCAAAATGAGTAAGGAGAAAGTTGAGAATTTAAATTTCTTTAAAAATGGAGGGGTCTGTGGTAGTAGCTCGAATGGGGCCTCTGGTGGGGTGGCTATTTTTGGAACAAGAAAACTATTTTAGGAGATATGATTGATGAAGATGATAATATCATATCTATGAAAGTTAAAAGCATCTCTGAAGGAAAGGAATGGGTAGTCACAAATATCTACACCCCTAATTCCAAAGCTGCTAGGAGTAAATTTTGGGATAAAATCCAGCAAAAAAGAAGATCTTTCCCTAAGGACAGTTGGCTGTTGATGGGAGATTTCAATACTCCTTTGCAAGGAACTAAAAAATTTGAAGGAACTCAAGCCCAACTAGATAGCAGATCTAATTTGATGGACTTCATCAATGTCAATGCTCTTATTGATATTGATCTCACTGGAGCTTCTTACACCTGGTCTAATCGCAGGGATGGAGAAGACCTCATTTAGGTAAGGCTTGACAGATCCCTTATTACTTATGATTGGATACTTTCTCATAGCTGCTCCTTATCATTTGTCAATAGAATTGGCTCGGATCATTATCCCATTTCCTTTGTTGCTGAGTCCATTAAGAGTAAACAGTGCTTCCCTTTCTGGTTTGAGAAAATGTGGATCTCTCACCCCTCTCTGGAAAAATCCATTACCAACTGGTGGAATATTGATGTGGATAGAACAGCCATGTACAAAGTTGCTAAAAAACTTAGAAACGTCAAAGATAACATCAAGATCTAGAACAAGAAGGTCTTTGGTGATATTTCTGAATCAAAAAAAAAAGTTGAAGGAGGAATTAGAACATATCCAAAACTCAATACAAAAAGATGGTTGTAAAAAGTATCCCAAGGCTAAGGAAGATGAATATATATTATTCAAACTTCACAATATTATTTCTAGGGAGGAAATCTATTGGAGATAGAGATCCAGGGCTATTTGGGTGAAAGTTGGGGATAGAAATACTAATTTTTTCACATGACTTCTATGAAACATAAAGTTGTGAATAGAATTTCTAGATTAATTGCTGAGGACAAAATTATTCTTAAGGAGGATGATATTAGGGATGAAGCTATTAGTTTCTTTTCTCAGCTCCTCACTGGTAGCAAGGAGATTGATTCTGCTAAGCAACAGGATCTGGTTGACATCATCCCCAAGATCATTGATCCTAACCAGAATAAGGCTCTATTTATTATCTCCTCTGTTGAGGAAATTAAAAAAATGGTCTTGTCCTTTCAGGGGGATAAGCCTCCGAGATCTGATGAATTCCCCATGTTTTCGCTACTTCAGCAAGAGTTGTTGTCCTTTTCTATTAACAAAGATTTTGATGATGTGTTCCTCTGGAAGAGTAATCCTAGGGGCGACTTCACGGTTGCCTCAGCCTATAAAAACACATTTACCCAAATCAGCAACCCAATATGGGGTAAAGTTTGGAATAGAATTCTTATCCCTAAATTCAACATGTTCTTTTGGCTTGCTACTCACAATAGGATTCTTACTATTGATAACTTGGCCCGAAGAGGTTTTATGTTCCCCAACAGGTGTGAGCTATGTCATAAAGAGGAAGAATTAGTTGATCATCTATTCATCCATTGTTCCTTCTCTTGGGAAATCTGGAGTAAGTTTTGGGTGAATTGGAAAGTTGATTGGGTTATGCACAACAATCTCAAGGAAATTATTTGGCAATGGATCTTTCCCACCAAATTTCCTCTTATCAAGAACCTTTGGTCCTTAATCCTTCCCATGACTTGCTGGGGCATCTAGAAAGAGAGAAATAACAGAATATTTAGGGAAGCTAAGTGCACTTCTCAGGTGGTCTTTGAAAAAGTTTGCAGGGCTATAAAAGAAAACATAAATATTCCTCACAGGAACAACAAACAATGGTTTTTTGCCGATATGAATGATATTGAAAAAGGCATCTTTATTGAATGCAATTTAATCCACAAAGTCTACAGATATGACAATAAGACAAGGAGAGAAAATATTATTTGGAGATTTCTTGATCATGATTGGGTCAAGGTGAATTTTGATGGAGCTGCTAAAGGCAACCGTGGGAAGTCCGGTGGGGGAGGAGTCATCAGAAATGCTCAAGGTGTTTGCATTGCTGCTATTGTTTCTCCTTTTGGAGTCCAAAATAATCATGTGGCTGAAGCTCAGGCTATGCTAAAAAGCCTCCAGCTTGCTCAGGGATTCAATTTTTAAAAAAATTGGTTGGAAGGGGACTCCCTCAATATCATTCAGGCTCTTAAAGGTACTAGTTCTTCCTCTTGGAATATTACTAATACTATTGAAAGTGCTAAAAAGTTATTAAATGACTATGTTAGTATTCTCATAACTCATACTCTAAGGGAAGGCAATAAGGTTGCAGACCTTTTAGCTAATGAAGGGGTCAATTTAGAGGTGGAGGCTAAATATATCAGAGAGGCCCAATGTAAAAGGGATGTTAGGGAGCAATTATTATTTGATCACATCAATGGTTCAAGTTAAAATCATGATCACCTTTTGGGGTCCAGAATCCAAAGACAGAGATTGGGGGCAAGCGAACTGTCAGTTAATGATTGTTTTTAGGCATCATTTTTATGATCATTTGTGTGATGGGGATTATAATAATAAGTGTTGGATCTCTGTGGCCATTATTATTTACTTCTTTAAAATCATAGATGGTACTCTGTTCTGCAATCCAAGTATTTTGCTCGAGAGCCTGTGTTTAAGTCTTGGCCTGCAATTTGTGAGATATACTATTAGAGACTTCAACCTGCTGTTCAACATGAGAGGTAACCTAAACCAGAATGAGCCCTCTGGTTGCGAGAACTAGAAAAGTGAGCGGAAAGTGTGGAGGAGGCTCCATCGACATGGATTCACTAACTATATGGAAAAGCTGCATGGTAGTAGAAAATCGGTGTCTCAAGGCTTTGCTAAGGGTTGGAACAACAACAGAGTCACTTTGTTTGGGGAGACCTGGAAGATTGATGAGGATTTGGTTGCGAAGGTCACGAGACTTCAAAAGGAGGGCACAAAGTTCTACAGAGACTAAAAGTTTGCTGCTGAAGCGATTATAAACTTCCTGAAAACTAAGGATGAGAAAGCTCGACTTGCCAAGCAAGACAACGTTTCTTACTACCTCCCCCAATAGGTAAAGTCTTTTTGGCAGAAAATGCTAAGGGTTTTGATGGAATTCCTGACTGTTGATGGTAGATTTACTAAAGTCTACAATTATCATTTTGCAATTCTCAATCATTTCTGCCATGGGGTTAAGATTTCTCTGCCCTTTTATTTAGCATCATCCCTGAATGAGAGCTTGGCTGACCATGCCAAAAAGCCCAAATCTTACCCCATAGCCCATCAGAGGCTTATTTTTCTCATTTACGAACACCTAAAGAAAAAAGATAGTGTTAGCAAGGATGATAACTCGGTAACAAATGCACATATTTCTGAGAGTTGTATTGACTCTGAGTCTGAAGATGATTTGTCGAATGCCCCTACCCATAAAAAAGGGAGAGTTGACATGGATAATGTAGACACGGAGGTGAATGATGGTATGGAGGAACAGGAGAAGGAGGTTGAGATTGAAGTGGAGAGTGAGAAGGAAGAGTATGCTGGAGAAGAGGAGGAAGGGAAAAAAGATGCCAATATTGAAAACCCTGATTCTAACCCTATGGGTTCAGATAGCAAGAATTTTACCCAGAACTCCATGGAGAAATCCAACCCTAAATCTGTGAGCTCTAAGCAGGAAAGGGATACGGTGAAAACTATCTTGAATGCCGCTCAAAATTACACGCTGGAGTCTTTCAATTTTCAGAAGTGGGTTATTGAAAATATTACCAGCATTCAGAGAAAACAGAGAGACCTGGAGAATAAGATTCACAATTTGATCAAGTATACTAATTCGGGGAAAAAGAGTGCGGAGGTGGAAACCAGTGAAGCAGAGGATGAAATTGAAATGGAGGACTGGTCGGAAAAAGATCTTATAAAAGGGGATTTGAAACATCTGGAGGATGTGATTAGAATTGTAAAAGAAAAGACTGAGGTGGATAACGAGATCATCATCAATCGGGTTGCTAAAACTGAGAAGGCATTGAAAAACTTCATGAACCACAATCTTGAGGTCTTGAGAATCTCATCTCAAAACATGAATGCCTTGGTGGATCACTTACAGAGGAAAAATAAGAATAAGGATTTGGTAATCATTGATGATATACCGACCTCCACCTCTACTCATCAAATCTCCAGGTGAAGGACCAGGCAGACAACCAGTGATATGGAGACAAAGATGAAAGGCATTCAGCTGAAATAGGAGAACAATGATGTAAGAGAAGCCGCTAAGACCATGATGTTGTTGGTTCAGAATGCAAAGGAGTCTATTAAAGTTTTTATTTGATATGTAATGTTGGAGTTTGGATGCTAGTTTCTCGTTGGCTCTGTGTTGTCCTTTTATCCTAGCTACTGGTTTTTTTTGCATCTTTTTTGTCTAGGTCTTGTCTTCTCTAGTTTCTTTCATGCTCATCCTTCATAATGTAAGTGGGTTTTGGGTCCCTTAAAACCTGATTTTCCTTAATCAAAAACAATTAACCATATAATCAATGCAAATAAACCATACCACATAACACCATGAATTTGGCATGGAAAACCTAGAAAGGGAACAACCATGGTGGTAAACCTACCCACAGTTAGATGATACTTCTACAGAAAGTATGTTTTACAAGAGGGGCCTGCACTTGCAGGAAGGCACACTGCCTAGAGCATACTGCTCATTACAAAAGAGTCTCACTGACTATAGAGAGGCTACAACCTTCTCAAGATAAATGGACAACAATCCATAGAGTGAACTGTTGGAAATAGCATCTACCATGCCTGATTACAGTCCCGGTTAAGCTCAATGTCGGAGGACTAAATCCTCTTCTGAATCCAATTCGATCACCAATGATCGATCAACTCCTTTGTCTGAATGATATTACAATATTCGCACATTACATTCCTTGATCATGACCTTTCCAATAACCATGATACTTTACAAAGAGTTTCTACCTCTTATTTATACAAACCTTAAGGCCTAAACCAATTAGGTCGGCCACCTAAAGATATTACAATAATATCATTACATAATTCCATTTACAATGATATGCCATGTCGGCTTAAGACCAAAGAAATAATAACAAATCCATAAATCATCTCGAATCATCCCGGTAACATGTAGAGTACACGATAGCATGATACCGATCCATAACCTAGATAGGTACCAGACCTATTCTGGGTCCACCGTGCCAAAGCAATATCTTCAAGCATTTGAAGCATGATCAAAGAACATCTTCAGCATCCTAAAGTCCATGAAGAAGTTGCACCTACACCAATTATGCATCATGTCACAATTCCTCAATGAAAGCTCTGTCGGTAAAGCCTTAAACTAGTGTTGGTAAGGGTTTACCAAAGTGTATGATAACATCCAATTACCAAGCCAATACCAACTAACCAAAACATGTTCATGGAGCATATAACTCATAAAATCCAATATACTTCACTGATCCAAACATGTCGGAAGTGTCAATAGATAATCTCTTCTTTCGGTAACACTAGATCTTCTATCGGTAACCAAAACTTGTCTGTCGGTAACCATCCATATCAGCTAGTGTTGACATCAATGACAAAATGTACATCAATGCAACACATAATCAATTCATCCATAATGCCAACAATCTCCCCCTTTTGGAATTAATGGCAACACTAGAGGTGAAAAACATCTAAGTACCAAGAGATTCCAAACAAGTCTCCCCCTGTGGAAGACAACCAACGATCAATAGCTCTCCCCCAGTGAATGATATCTTTGTAAGGTTCGGAATGATTTTTCACATTACTATCACTCCCCCTTTGATATCAATGCCAGAAATCTGACAAAAATATCAAAGCAATGATATAAACCTTTGAATCTCAAAGTTGACTACTCCCCCTAAGTACTAGCACCACTCATTAGTGCCAAAATGAATAATGTTTCTGATAATACATGTCTAACTGATGACAAACTTCATCAATCAAGTCTCTATTGGAGGGGCAGAAACCCCTAACCTGTATCTTAAATATTCAAATGATTCCTTAGACAACGGTTAAGTGAATATGTCTACAATCTGTTCTTTAGTGTTCACATAAACCAATTTGACTTCCTTTGCTTCTACCTTGTGCTTCAGAAAGTTATACTTTATTGAAATATGCTTAGTCTTAGAGTGAAATACTGGATTCTTAGACATGTCAATAGTTGCAGAGTTATCACAGTAGATAACTACCAGTTCACTACATTTTACTCTGATATCCTTCAACATTTTCTTCATCCACAAAACTTGAGTGCAATTAGTTGTTACTGCAACATACTCAGCTTCTGCAATAGATAAAGAAATGCATGATTGTTTTTTTCTTATACATGAAACCGGTTTCTTTCCAAGAAAGAAACCTCCACCAGAAGTGCTCTTCCTGTCTAACATCTTCAATTCTAGCTACAGGTTCAAATGTCTCACCATAATGAATTCCTTCCATTTGAGAATATCCTTTATAAACCAATCTAGCCTTGTTTCTTATAACTTGACCATCCTCATTTAGTTTATTTCTAAAAACCCATTTAGTTCCAATAACATTCTTATTTTTTGGTTGAGAAACTAAAGACCAAGTTTCTTTATTCTCTATTTGATCTAATTCATCTTCCATAGCCTTTAACAAATGTTTATCCTTACAAGCTTACATAACAGTTGTCGGTTCAACTTGAGAAATAAGACATGCCTCTTCATTTTCCAGTTTTCTACTTGTCATAACTCCCTTGTCTCTATCTCCAATAATTTGATCTTCAGAATGATTTAATCTTACATACCTTGGTGTCTTTTGAACTTCAGGCTCACCACTCTTATCATCAGTCACAGGTGAATTTTTTCTGATTGTGCCAGTGTAATTGTCTCAGCTTCCTGTATCGATTGAGGCATTATCGGTTCAGTTATGATCATTTCCACTGTCAGTTCCCTATCATATGAAATAGAATGATTTCTATATTGTTCATCTACTTTCACATTAGCACTTTCCACAATTTGCTATGATCTTTTGTTATAACATGTATATGCTTTGCTCTGATTTGAATAACCAAGAAATATCCCTTCATCACATCTAGGATAAAACTTTCCAATTGAATCATCTCTTTTGATATAGCATTTACTTCCAAAAAATTTAAAATATTTAACAGTAGGTGTGTATCCAAACAATAGTTCATAAGGGGTCTTACCGGTTTCACCTTTGATGTGAAGTCTATTGAATGCGTAAATTGTCGTACTCACTACTTCTCTCCAGTAGATATGAAGAATTTTGGCTTCCATCATCATAGATCTAGTTGCATCCAAAATGGTTTTGTTCTTCCTTTCAACTACTCCATTTTGTTGAGGAGTCCTAGGTACAGATAGATGTCTCCTGATTCCATTTGTCTCACAATAACCGTTAAATTCATGAGAAGTGAATTCACCGCCATGATTTGATCTTAGACATTTAATTTTCAATCTAGTTTCTGTTTCAACCTTTGCTTTAAAGATCTTGAATTTCTCAAAGGCTTCAGACTTCTCCCTCAGAAAAGTCACCCAAATCATTCTAGAATACTCATCAATAATCTGCATGAAATACCTATCACCTTGAAAGGTTCTAGTCCTTGTTGGACCACATAAGTCAGTGTGAATCAAATCAAGTACATCATTAGATTTATCATGTATGCTCTTAAAATAACTTCTGACTTTCTTACCCAATTGGCATTCCTTACATACCAGATTATGAGGCTTCAAAATCTTAGGTATATCTCTAACTACCTTAGTTGAACCGATCTTAACAATGCAATCAAAATTAACATGAAACAACCTCTTATGCCATAGCCAACTCTCATCAATATGAGCAATCAAACATGTCTTATTACCAGTGTTCGAGTGAAAGATATTACTTCCTGTCCGAATAACGATTGCAATTTTCAAACCAGTCTTGTTAATGATTTTGCATTTTCTATCTTTAAACTGAAGTTGTAAACCCTTATCAACTAATTGTCCAACACTCAAAATATTATGCTTCAAACCTTCTACATAATGGACATTATCATTATTATGCTTGCCATCCAAAGAAATAATACCTCTACCTTTGATCATACATGCCTTTTCATCTCCAAATCTAACTTGACTACCATTGTATTCTTGCAGGGATAAAAATTTCCTTTTATCTCTAGTCATATGGTGTGAGTATCCACTATCAATTACCCATTCATCTGTATCTTCAACTTTTGTTGCCAAGGCCTTCTCTTCATTTTTTATAGCCGGTTCTAGTTCATCTTCCTTCAAAGCATAGAACGCTCATTCCTTACCATTTCTAGATCCACTAGCAGAGTCTTTTGTTGGTTCATCTCCTTCCTCATTTGTTACTCCTTCATCATCTTCTATGTAGCATTGTTTACTCTTCTTGAATCTATATATGTTTGGGTTAGGCTTAAAATATTTCTTAACTCTTTCTTCAAACCTTACATTCCTTTCAGGACATCTAGATGCAAAATGACCAATCTTATTACATGCAAAACATTTAAAAGGTGCTTTTCCTTCATACTTACTTCTAGTTGGACCTTTAGGTATTCTTCTAGCAAATAAGGCTTCAAGTTGC
This sequence comes from Cryptomeria japonica, assembly GCF_030272615.1. NCBI lineage: Eukaryota > Viridiplantae > Streptophyta > Pinopsida > Cupressales > Cupressaceae > Cryptomeria > Cryptomeria japonica. Next base: position 10,297 of record NW_026728871.1, read on the forward strand.
TCAAATTCTTCATCTTCTTTCCTCATGTCTTCCAATTATTTTGCATATAGGGCTCTCCAATCATTCTTGCTGGTAGATATTGATGATGATGCATGAAAAGCAGGTTCAGACTTTACAACTCTAGAAGATCCAAATTCTTCAAGCTCAAAAGTAGATAATTTCCCAATCAGAATATCTCTGTTGACTGAAGTGTTTTCCATTGTTCTTAACTCATTAATTGCAGTTGCCTTCATCTTGTAAGCTGGTGGAAGGGCTCTCAAGACTTTGGAAACTATTTCATCTTCACTTAGAACTCCTCCACAATATTGAATTCCCATAAAAATCTCATTTACTCTTTCCATAAACTTAGCTGACGATTTGTCATTCAATCCCATAATCTGCTGATCAGTAAGTGCACACAGGAGGGCTTCTCTAGCTCTGCAATCATTTTCAATATTCTTATCCAGGTCTGTAGGAGCAGGATTCCTAGATGTCGAATCATAAGGTGTGTATCCTTTCTCAGTGATCTCCCAAATATCCTTGCCAAGACATCTAAGATGAGTCTCTAGTCAAATTTTCAATATCCCATAATTTGTTCCATCAAGCTTAGGGATTTCTCTTCTGAAAATAGTTGTCCGTAGATTAGAAGTGTTAGTTGCCATAGGATCTACCTCAAGTAGTTAAGCTTCTGCAAAAGAGGACCAAAGCCTTGATACCAATTGTTAGGATAACCGATCAACAACTGAGAGAGGAGGTGAATTAGTTACATTAACAGGGTATAACTTTTAATCCACAATACAACCTTAAACAAATCAAGTATCGGTAAAGAAAAGACAGATGTCGATAGGAACAGATACCGGTAAACAATACAACTTAACAATTAACCCAATAATCAATGCAAAGCAACCATACCACATAACACCATGATTTGTATGTGGAAAACCCAGAAATGGAAAAACCACAATGGGAAACCTACCCACAATCAGATGATACTTCTGCAAAAAGTATGTATTACAAGAGGGGCCTGCACTTGCAAGAAGGCACACTGCCTAGAGCATACTACTCATTACAAAAGAGTCTCACTAACTACAGAGAGGCTAAAACCTTCTCAAGATAAATGGACAACAATCCAATAGAATGAAATGTTGGAAATAGCATCGACCATGCCTGATTACAGTCTCGGTTAAGCTCAATGTCAAAGGACTAAATCCTCTTTTGAATCCAATTCGATCACCAATGATTGATCACCTCCTTTGTCTAAATGATATTACAAGATTCGCACATTAAATTCCTTGACCATGACCTTTTCAATAACCATGATACTTTACAAAGAGTTTCCACCTCTTATTTATACAAACCCTAAGGCCTAAACCAATTAGGTCAACCACCTAAAGATATTACAATAATATCATTACATAATTTCATTTACAATGATATGCCATGTCGGCTTAAGACCAAAACAATAATAACAAATCCATAAATCATCTCGAATCATCCTGGTAATGTGTAGAGTACACGCTAGCATGATACCAGTCTATAACCTAGATAGGTACTGGACCTATTCTGGGTCCACCATGCCAAAGAAATGTCTTCAAGCATTTGAAGCATGATCTAAGAACATCTTTAGCATCCTAAAGTCCATGAAGAAGTTGCACCAACACAAATTATGCATCTTGTCACAATTCCTCAATGAAAGCTCTGTCGGTAAACCCTTAAACCAGTGCTGGTAAGCGTTTACTAGAGTGTATGATAACATCCAATTACCAAGCCAATACCAACCAACCAAAACATTATCATGGAGCATATAACTCATGAGATCCAATATACTTCATTGATCCAAACATGTTGGAAGTGTGAATAGATAATCTCTTATGTCACTAACACTAGATCTTCTATCGGTAACCAAAACTTGTCTACCGATAACCATCCATATCAGCTAGTGTTGACATCAATGACAAAACATCAATGCAACACATAATCAATTCATCCATAATGCCAACAGGGATCACCTCAAAAGACCCCGTTGCAGCCATCCCATGAGAAGGAAAACAAAAAGAGGAATCCAAAAAGCAAACAAAACCTAGTCCAACCTCTGGAATGGAGAGGACCAAGCCCCCAAACCTTGTGCAAGGAAGCAACAATAGAGTGTCTCTCCCACAAGAAAATCTAGCCACAAGGGACCAAACATCACCATAGACACAAAGAGGATCAGAAGCAAAACCAACCCCATACCACTCCACGTGGGAAGAGAAGGTACAACACGAGGTGAAAATTCCCCCAAAACCATGTCGGCTGCACCCCTCACAGAACCTACCGCAAACTCCAAAAACCTTTGGACCCCACCAAAGGGGAATACTGTGCACAAGGCATAAGTAAGAACAAAAGCCACGGAGGGGCTTTCTCCCAAACCATCTGCTGTCTCATCCAGATCTCCCTCATCCTCACCCTCGCCGCCCTCTTCGGTGGCACAAACCTCAGCACTCCTGCTTGCAAAGCTCCCGTTCCCTTTGCTTCACTATAGTTAATGCATGCCTTTATCATGACAGAACATTTAAAACTTGATCATTATTGTTGAAAGAAAGACATCGGTTTGAATGTTTGACACCTTGATTGCAGACCTGTGGTCAATTACTAAATGTGTTCTCATAGGATTGATGGATCATTTACATTAGTTACGTTTAAAATGAGAGAGAAAGAGAGGGTTGTATTTACATACAACTTACACCTTTTCAGATTTAAATTTTGATGAAGACAAACATCAAGGACCACTTTCTTGCTATCATAAAAACCAATCATTGTAATTCAAAATCTATAGCCGAAAAGATTAGATTGTAGGGGTGTTGGGAAGCCTAGTCCATGGACAAGGGCATTGGGTGCCCCAGTCTCAACAATTTACTCAAGAAAAAGGTCATGAGTAGGGTATTACACCTAGTTTCCAAAATAAGTCCCACAAATAAGCATAATCAGATGTGAACTAGGCATAGAAATCAAAGTGTTAAACCCCACATCTTCAATAGTTAATGCAGCCCTAATTTAGTACATATCTTACTTAGTTAAATTGAAATGGTGATGGTGAATTTATTCCATTGGTTGTGTCCTTCTACTTACTTATATATATCTTCTTTGATTATGATGAAAATTAAAATAGCTCTAACATGTATTTTTTTCATGTGATGAACTAATAAGTAACAATCAATAATTTCTTATGCATATATGAAGTATTGAATATGGATTGAATTTTTGATTCCTTGGAATTGATGAATAATTAATTTATGCATAGGGATATTAGAATTTGGATATTAATTAATATGATATTAAGATAATCCAATTGAATTTCTCATTGTATAATACAAGAAAGAGGGTGTGCAAATAAAAGAAAGGAGAGAGAAATATACCTGATCAAACACCCCATTAATATTTTGTAAGGATAACCTATGTGCTATAAATGGGAATGAAAAAATATAATTATCATGCTTATGGGATTCTTATATTAAGGTTCAAGTAGATATAATTTTAAGTCATATAATGAAAAGGGGGCTTAAGGTTTGCAAATCATTGGGTTATGTCAAAACTCATATGTGTATTTGTATTAGTGTTCCTACTTCCACTACAATAATGTTTGATGAAAAGAGACCTTCTCCTCATAAAGGAAAAAGGTTGAAACCTTAATGGATATTCTTGAATTAAGAAATGTTACCTTTGATATGAAACCCCTATCTTTGATTCTTACACAAGGATTGATGTTGCTCGATTGGTATTATGACATGCCTTAATCATGGAGGTACTTGTAAAACTGGATCTAAAGTATTTATTACTCAGTTTTTAGCATAATTTTTTTTTTTGATAATTAAACTACTAGTTTGGCCCAGTCCCCTGCATTAATATAAAAATAAAATCACATCATTGTGAAATCCCTTCTGAGATAGAGTTTCTATTGACATATTACAAAATTGCTTGCAAGAAGATATGGTTCGTAAGCATTAAAGTTTATAGATATTTGTTCACCATCTAATACTACCTACCATATAAGTCTATTCTCAATTTCCTTTACTATCTACCTTGTTAAGCCTACTAAAGAAACTTATAGGACATTATGCTAAAAACCTCAAAACAAAGGGGCTTTTCTAACATCTCTAACCTTCAGTACTGTCCTCCATTTTTGCATTTTCCATGGGGCTTCCTATTTCCATTTTGTTTCAATGACTCTGTAGCTCCAAACCTTCCATCTCCATGAACTTTGCTATCTAGTTCGGCTCTAGATTCACCACCACATTTGTCCAATTTAGAAGGAAATTTAGATTCATCACTGCTTTCTCCCTATGGTCCTGATATTCCATTTCATGAATGAGAAGAATAATTGGCAATTTTTTGATATCCTCTCCCTTTTTGTCAAAATGATGCAGAGAGTCTTGGAGCTTTGTTTATTACACCTTCTTGAGTGACTTGTCCTACTCAACCCTACAACTAGTCAATTCCTTCCTATGGCACTTTGCAGGGGTTATGATAATGAGACCTCCTAGGTCTAAACCTTCTTTACTTGCCTCCTAGGTATAGCCAATGGTTTCTAGACAATCAACTCCACTCCTTGAGGTGGCCACCTCAGTTACTCATACACTCCTCTCCTGGGCTCCAACCACTCCTACAAGGATCTTAACACACAATCACTTCCTATGGTTTCCTAATGCATCTACAAGGTGTCTTTAATGTATTTGGAGGTTTGAGGCTCACCAAATCCATCGCCTTGGCTTCCTAACCCTTCTAGGTCTCTATCGGCACCAAAATAGGCCTAATTGCATTAGCCCTCCCTATGAGGTTTTAGGGGTTTACTTTTTGAAAGTCCCAAACAAGCCTAGAAATAAATTATCGATTTGAGTACCCTTTTGGAAGTTACAAACAATACTAGAAAAGTGCATTTGGTTTATCTGTACAAGTGGATTTTCCAATGTTGCACTATTTTGAAGGGTTTTAGGCCTAACCGGTGAATTGGCAAGATGGGTCTAAAACTCTTCACCAGTCAAATCTCATGCTCCAATAAATTTGGGAACCTTCAAGGGAAATCAAAGGGATTTCCATTCATGTGTCACTTGGTCCTGCACCAATCCCCATGTTCTCATAAATCACACCTTTCTTGTTGTCCTAACTCACCTACTCCCAGCAGTGAGCCTAGGGCTTCATTGTTTCTCCTGCTCCTGCACTTGCAACACCACACGCCCTATTATAAACCTATGTACAGACCCTAACCTAGCATTCTTAGTGATTTCAATAGGTTTCATCCAAGAATGCCTAGGTTAGAGCCATTTCTTGCTCTTAAACCCTACTTGCAAGGGTTTTGCTCCTAGTTGCAAAGAATGGAGGTAATCTCTACAACTTAGGACAATAAAGCCTGAAAATAAATGTTTAAGAAGACAAATTAAATTAATACCCATAATTACAATGGATTTACACCATCTAGTCCATACTGGACTGTACAAAACAATGAAAATAAGAGTAAACTATCAAAAATCGGTGGAAACAAGGTTGCTTCACATACCAAAAACTTGCTCTTGCATTTCCAAACCTCCAACACATACAATGAAGTGAATTTTGGCTTATATGCTCTTGTTATAGTTGGTTCAACTAACATTTAATGCCTAAAACCAAAAATGCAACTTTTGCAAGAAATTGCAAAATGTTGCTCAGCAACTTTTGACAACTTTTGGCTCCAAGATGCAACTTTGAATTCTAATGCATTTTAAGACTCCTGAAGGTCCTGTAACACCCTAGAAGACCTAAACACAACACAATTGACCCCTAAAACATGAATACATTCATCTAGAGTACTTTACCTGTGAACTACCTAAGCATCTCACTTCTCAGGTTGTCAGCATCCTGGACACAATTGACTCAAACCAAAACTTGGACAACTCAACCATGGCTCTACTGAGTCCTCAATGGTTGTTCCATTATGGTGCAATAGGTGATGTGATATCAATATGAGGAGATGAAATACATGGCTCAAGAATGGGGTCACATGTGAGAATCCCCATATTCAAGTATCCAAAGTTCTCCTCAAAATATGAACCATCACAAGAAGTGTGATCATCATGTATAGAATCATCAAATGTGAAATCATCATCATCAAAAAAATCTGAAAAGGAGTATAACCGAGATGCATGATCAACCACCCCAGTGTGTGATTTGATAGATAGAAAGGAGATTGTTTGTCAAGTGGGGTACACACAACACATCATTGAAGGAGTTATCCCCAATGTCAATAGATCCTTTCCCAATCACATCCATGTATGTATGATTGCCCATCAAAATCTATGGCATGGTGCAAGGCTCAAAAGTAGAGAACATAGACTGCGAACATGCCATATGATGAGAAGCCCCTGAATCTAGAAGCCATCTCTCTGAATTATGACTAATAGTAGCACATAGAGCTTTTCCTTTTCTTGTTCCAAAAGAGTGAGTCTTCCCACTTGTAGAAGCCATGAATGCTTGCCCTTTTCCTTTTGAATGTGAGGAAGTGGAAGTTGATGAATCATCCTTCTTGTAGACTTTAGGCAAATCAATGTTATGCTTTTTGATGATATGTGTAAGCTCATCAATCTTCTTAGAATGGCAACGATGCTCCTCATGACCAATCTTTTTACAGTAAGCACAAGTAGGTCTCTCCCTCTTTGGTGAATTATCTCTCTTGGAAGAGGATGAATTTCCTTGTTGTGGAGAAGATGGTGCTTTTCCCTTAGGCTTTGATTGCCATTTCTTCTTGTTTGAGTTGTCCTTTCCTTGATTTCCTTTGTTCCCTTGATTTGCCACTAATGCTTGAGACTTAGAAGCCTTAAGAATGCCCATGCTTATCAACTTAGTTTGTTCCATCATCAACATTTCATTGAAAGCATCAAATGTAGGCATTTTGTAGCTTGAACCCATTGTCATCCTATGGGTTTGGAAACTAGAAACAAATGCTGCATATTCTTGTGGAAGCTTGCCTATCAAGTTGAATATCAATTGAGTATCCTTCTTATCAATGCCACAATCTTTGAGTTGTGCCCTCAACTCATTTGCCTTAGTGACATAATCTTGTATAGTATCAAAGTTCTTGGGATCTAACATGGTGAGATCACTATCAATTTGATATCCCCTAATCTCATCAACTTGACCATACAAGTCTTGAAACTTTTTCCAACCATCCTTGATTAGAGTACATTTCTCAATACGAAAAATGAGATCCTTTTATACATACTTTCTTAAGGTACCAATTGCCATGATATTTTTAGTGAGCCAATCCAAGTGACCAATTGGATCAACCTTAGGATCAGCGGGAGCAACAATAGTTCCATGAATGTAATGAGTGAGTCCTTTTTCCATAAGTTTACTCCATGCATCAATTTTCCAAGTAGCATAATTATGAGGAGTTAAGAGAGGAAACTTAGAAGAACCCATAGCAGCAAAAAGGAAGGAACACAAGAGCACAAAAGCACAAGATACACCCCCCCCCCAAATTCAATCAATCAAAGTACCCCCCCCAAAGTGATGATTTTGGCACTTCATACTTAGTGTGATTACAATGAGCCACTTGCAAAACAAGGCAAAGTGGACTTATGATGCAAATTTTACAACTTCTCAAATGAGATACAGGAGACTTCAATCAATAGTGCAATGAATCTAACTGAGATTCAAGCAAATATACAAGTACCAAGAGAGCCAAAAATGGCCAATATCTGAAAGTAAAATTTCTACTTACAATGGCATCAATCTGATAGCATCATGTGAAAGTAGACGAAAAAATAAGCACTTTCAAAAAAAAATGGCACCTAAAAAGGAGGTCGTATGACCCTAAACGAAGCCTCTGAAGTTGCAAAAACTGGGATTACTCAGGTATAGTCACCAAAAATTAAATTTTCTGAAAAATCAGTGAATCAAAATCAAAAAAATTCTTCACCACTATGGAGAGCACGAAATTCTAGCCCATTTCAAAAAAAATTGCACCCAAAAAGGAGCAAAAATGAGCAAGTTATGGCCATTTGAAGTTGAACTGCAAAATCAAAAAGCTCAATGAGAGGGGCCTGCAAAATTTTTGAAAAATGATGATGTGGCACTGATGTTAGCAATTCACTGTGTTAAATTTGACAGACATATGACTGTTGCAAAAACTTCACCTCCGTACTATAAGGACTGCTGACTGTGCAGGGCGTACCGTACGAATTTGCTGACTGGGTAGTGTGTGTCAGCTCTGCATGGCAGATGACGTGGTGGATGACTGTGCGTATGGGTTTTACCAGCGGGCCAGTGGCGGACGTGGGGCTGCCTATTTTGGTGGTCACCGACGGAGGGAGCGGCCGAAGCCGAGGGGCCAGTGGAGTTTATGTCCCGGCCGGCAGGAGGGGGCTGTGGTTGCCGGAGAGGGGAAGTGGTCTGGATGGCGGCGACGGGGACGGTGGGTACCGGCACAGGCGGTGGCTGGTACAGGCACGAGCGGAGCATGGCAAGGATGGGACGGTCAGTGCTGACAACGACAGACGGGAGGATGAAAGTCGAGGTGGCCGACGAGAGGAAGGGGCCGCAACTGAGGATACCAGAGGTGGCGACGGCACGGGCGATGTGGACCGGTGCTGCAGACCTGCAGGGTATGCCAGGTCACAGGGGGGGTCAAAATAGGCCGACTTTATAACCAAAATTCATGGAAACATCCTTCTGGACGCAATGGCGGGGTCAGATCTGGTCTAGGACGCCTCCAAAAGATGCTGCTCTTCAGATCTGCCTCTTAACATCGCAATAATGCCTCTTCAAGATGAATCAATGAAGCCCCAATGGCTCTGATACCATGTGAGATTTTGCCAAGATCAAGAGCTCAATGAAATGTACAAAATAGAGACACAATATAGGACAAGAATAAACTGTATTCTCATCAATAGAAAATGATCAATACTATCAATTTACATACAATGTAGATGAGCTTTCTTATATAGGCAAGGCTAGGGATATGTGAGCACACAAACATGACATGTGGCTCAATAAGAAACAAGGGTAGGTAGGAAATAGGTCTGGGTAGGTAGGAGAAATAATATAATAGTCCACATGAGGTGGACCACCCACTGAATGTGGAGTGTAACAACAAGATCAACACCATAAAAGGTGGAATTTCTCCTACACACACTATCCCAATGTGGGACAAACACCCAAGTATCTCATCCCCAAACTATTATGAAATGCATTTCCTAAGTAAACTTAAGTAAGTGTAATAATATCCAAGATGAATAATTATTTACACCAACACCTTATTCTTTTTTTTTCTTTTCCTTTTTTTTTTATGCCATATGGTTTCTTTATAATGGGCTCAATGTTGGACCTCCATCCCTTTTTTTCCTTCAATCTCTCAAAGTATTCCAAATAGTAACATAATTTATCACAAGAAATCTCACAGAAAGCACACAATTTGGCTAAAAAATTTCTAAGAAGTCTACCAGAAATAGATTGTATGTTTTTTTACAATTAGAGACTCATAATTTGAATTACTATTGGACTTGGATTAATCTACTAATAATTTTTTAGTATTAACATTTCTTTAGTTGAAAATTAAATTTAAAATGTAATTAAAATAAAAACATTACATTGAAAACTTTTCGCTTCACTTGTTGATCAACATTAGTCAATTTTTAGTCTCTAATTAAAATAGTTGATAAATTTTAACAAATGATGGGTATGTACTTGTTTCTAATTTGGTATTTACTGTTTTGGTCATCTACCATGTTGGGTGAATGCATTTTCCTAAATTGTGTCATATTAAAAAAACTCTAATTTACACCCTTTAGGCATGACATGCAATGCGTTCGAAGCTTGATCTCTTCGCATTATATAATTTTTAAAAGCTAATCTTTGTTCATATTTTGATTGATGTTTTTTACTCTATTTTGATTAGTTGTTGTTAGTTAGAGTATTATAGTTGAAGGAATTCCTGAACTAAGTAGGAGAATACCACATAGTTTGTAAGCGATTTGTAATAGGAAACCAGTAATATTCATCACGTGATAACAATTGCAAGCTCAAGAAGACGAACAAGGCATTGACTTAAAACCACTAGTCATTTTATTGTTGGGGAGAAGGAGAATATAATTTTAAAATTTTACATGTTTTATCGTTCAGCTAGGTAATTGAAGATTTTTGAGAGAGATAAAATTGTTATTATTAGGTTTCTAATGTTTTCAAATTTTGATTTCCTAGAACTTTTGAATGTCGAAGAAGAAAGATTCATTAAATCTTGATTACTTTTCCCAAATGAAAATGTTTTGTTGCACACCTAAATTATTTTTTAAGTTAACTACAAAGGTGACTTGTTTTTCTATAGGTAAGATATGCTTATAACTTTAAGTGCTTAAAGGGAAGTACAAATTATATAATTTGAACTATGACTCTAAACTTTTATTTGAAATGGGGTGGGTTTTGTTGTTCACTAGTTTCAGCAAATAATTTTTTTCCAGCTATAGCCCAATACATAGATTTGATCCTAGTGGAGATAAAGACTTGCATTGTAATTTCGTTTTTGTTGAATTCTGTGCAGGTAGGATGATATGATTTTTTTTTTCCATACTAGCTATGTGATGTCACTGAATCTTGATCCCTAGGCACTTAAAAATATTTTTCATACAAGATTTGTGAAATTTCTATTTTTTCTTGCTTTGTTAATGATTTGTTGTTATGAAAATTTCAAACTTCTTGTGGAAATATTTATGAACTCTTTTAGTTTTGAGGCCAGATACCCATGTAGTATTATTACTCCTTAGTAATTGTTTAAGATGGTGATTTGCAATTTAATCTTATTTCTTGCTTCAATACTGTAAATAGCAAAATATGTAAGAAAAAACATAACGTGCTATAGAAAATCAACAATGTTTGTGGAAAAGTAAATTTATTACCTTAGTTGAATTTATAACACATAAGGTATTAAATGTATTTCAATCGTGTTCTCTCAATACTAAGGCATGTTTAGTAAGAGAAACTTGTTGATATTTATATTATATCATTCTTAGTCCCATTTTGATATGCTTACCATTTGTGAAGTGTAAATTTGATTTGATTTCTAAATTGTAATTATTTTGTGGAAAGCTAAAGTATTAGGTATCTATTCTCCAATAATCAATTTTATGTATTAAACTTTTTTAAATGGGGTTGCTTATTATTATGTCTTTTCAAACATGTATAGATTTTCAAACCAATTATTTTTGAAATTTTATCTCTAATGTACAATGATTAATGTATATATGATTGTGTATTTTAAAACATGTTTATTTTTTTAAACCAACTATATTTAAAAAAATCATTTTGTACGTTTAATATTCAATACTTAACGTGGAGTTGTCTGTCAATCTTTCATTTATTTTACAAATGGGAAATATATATGATGTTTCTTAACTTGAATTTTTTTATATTGTTTGTTTATTCAAACTAAAGCACTTCCTTTTTATTTATTTAAATGACTCTCGATAGTAATTTGTATTTATTCCAATTTATTTATGTGTTTCTATTTGTAATATCTACTGCACCTTACATTATCCTAACTTCTAATAAATTTGTAAACTAATTCCTGTTTCCAATATTTGATTTATTTAATTTGGACATTATTGTATTTCTTAAATACCTTTTGTTTACACTTAAATATGTGATTCGATTTAAATATTTTACTTCTAGATGTGACCATGTAGATTATTTATTCAATATTAAAATATGAAATTAATTATTTGATTCATTGTTAAAAGATTAAATTCATACTTACTATTTATAATTCATATTAGAAAACAAAAAAATGTTATGATAATTAGGACAAAGAATAATTAGTGCACAAAAATATTTGTCCTTATCAATAATCAAAGATTGTAAAAAATCTCAACAATTTTCTCCTCCATAATTAACATTTTTATTAGTTTTTTTAGGTCATTACAAATCCTCAACAACAAATTCAAATAATTGATTTCAAGTAGTGATTTAGAAGTCAATGCTTCATTACCATCGATTGGCACAAATGTGTTTGTGAAATGGAGTGGGTTTAATGAAACAGACATCCAAAATTTTGCACATTCTCTTTCGCTTAGTTGTAGTCAGACTGTTGAACAAGTAGAAGTAACAAGATCTTGTACATGTGATATCAAAGAGTTTGAATTCAGGGAAATGGAATAAATTGTAATTAAGTTTCATGTAACATGCATGGAATTATTTGGATTTGGTAGTTTCCTACGGGAAATGTATTGTGATGATTATTATTGAGAGGGCAATGCTCCTATTATCCGTTGTGCATTTCAAAACCATATGAATCATACGTAATATGGTATTATTGTAGTTCCCTATGTGGTTTACCAAGAACTAAACTTGTATGACCCCTTTCACATAAATAAATTGTTGGAAGTTGTTTAACTAATTTCATCAAAGTCTTACATTGTTTTCTCTTACGTTTCATCAAGAGATGTTATAAGTTAACTTTATATAACGTTTTTTTAGTCATAATACAAGTTTCTCAATCTATACTTTAAACCCTTTCACATTAAATTTCTCGCTTTAACCCTATGTTGTGTGCAATAGAATGAGACATTTCAGTTGTTTCTATAATATGGATGATTTAAATAACACACCCATTATTTATTCTAACTAAATTCAAACAAATATTGTAATTAATTTTTTAAATCATAATACAAGTTTAATGATCTATACTTTACACCCTTTCACTTTAAAGTTATCACTTTAATCCTATTTTGGTGTGTAGTAAAAATAAAAATTTGAGTTTCTTTTATAATATGGATGATTTGAATTATAAACCCATCATTTATTCTAATTCTCAAGCTTATTCAATAACTGAATGTCAATTATTGTGATTGAAGAGTTCATTTAATTTATGAAAAATGTTGAAGTTTCCTACCTTAATAGTTTAAAGCTACCTTTAACCAAGTCTCCTATTTTATTGTGATATTATTTTCACTATCTTTGGCACTTTTTCTTTAACCATGAGATCAACTTTATCTCAACCAAAAAATTCCAGCATATAATTCCAAAATAATTGTCAGGTACATGTACGTCTTTCTATATTTACATCATCTTTACCATTGCAACTTAAATTTTTCCAATTGCCTCAGATAATCATTAATTGTAAGAAAATATTTTATGTTACATATGCATTTAAGGATTCTTGTAAGTAATGAATTTTTTTCTAGATTACACTTATGTCTATCATATTTATTAATATGGCTATAAATTTGTCATGATTACTCTATCAATTTTATAGAAAAATAAAGTTGTCCTGGTTACTTTTAGGGAAGGACGATATCAAGGATTTCTTTATTGCTACTTATGAAGTTGACCATTGTAATTCAAAATTTGGGGCCAAAATGCTTGGACAGGTCCATTAGGTGCTATAGTCAAAGGAAAGGGGCTCTAGACACCCTTTTAGAAAAAAATGTAGGCTAGAAGAGAGGTCGTGAGAAGGGGATTTCACCTAGTTTTTGGAAAGGTCCCTAAACTAAGCACAATCGGCTATTAACTAGATATAACCACCAAAGTGGGTCTAATGTGAGCGATAAAAAAGGTGGACAATCTACTACACTACACTATCAAGTGACTCATCCCCATCAATCAATTCAATAAATAAATTAAGAATTCAATATTTTATGAGTAATGTTTCACTTATTTGCCTTGACCTAATAAAACAAGAAAAAAAAAACTTGTTTGGATTACACAATGTGTAGGCCTATGAAGTTCAATTGATGGAAGAAACACTAAATGATCTGCGTACAACTTATGAAAATTTGGTTTTCTAAATTACACTTTCCTATGAGAAAATCATGCTGATGAGTAGTATGGAAAAGGAAGTTCTCCTTACATTGAACTTGTGTTTAAGATTTACTTGAATAACATGTAACAAACTTATGCTTCAAAACTATGTATATAGTATATAATATTATAATAGTTTTAAGGTTTCCATTTAGCATGAATAGTTGTAGCTACAATTGTTTTTTATGAAGATAAACTGGTTTTATAGGGACCTGAAACCCAGAGTATTACAGACCAAGACCAGTAGCCAATTAGACAGTAAAACTAAGACAAATAGGGGACAAACCCCACACAGACCGAAAGCCAAAAAACCAAAATAGCTGAACCAAAAAATAGGGAAAAGCAATCAACTAAGAGACTGCATCAATTCAGTTTTTTTCTGAATAATCCTCTTATTAATTTTTTCGAAATCCTCCATGATGAATCTGGAGGTTCCGGAGTCCTGGCTTCGCCTCCTTGTTCTAGTGCAAGGACTTGAGAGAGTCTTCCCACCAACAACACTCTATCCACCCTCTAAGGCATTCTTTTTTCTGCTTTTCCCCCAAGGGAGGGTCACTGGCGATGGTCCTGGTTCTATAATCAGTCATCATGAAATTAATTTTTTTCAAACCATCAGCACTATTGTTCATCACCTGACTACTGATTTCCACCAGATTGTTCAGGTTTTCCTTGATCTCACTCACATCCTCTTCTAGCTTCTCAATTTTGCGCTCATGGTCAACCTTCATAGTTTCCACATCCTGATAAATTTTCTGGATCATACTCATGATCTTCTCAGTTTTACTGGGCCCACAGAATTCTGTGAAAGTCTCAACAATTCCTTTAATCCCATCTTTTAGGGATCCAATATCCTTATCCACCCACTTCCATTAGTTCTCTCGACTTCTAGTAGTCTCCAAAAGAAGATTTCATAGCACCCTCTCCTCCTTTTTATCACTTTTATTTTCCTTATTCACAAACCCCTATTTTTCATCATCCACATTGATAGGGATGTCCAACCTAATCTCGTGGTCTAGGACCTTGGATTCACTATATTTGGTTAATATTGTTATCTTTTTGGTGGGTGGTTCTAGGTCTTGCATTTTCCTGCTGCCAGATTTGAACTTACTTTCTGCTCCCCTTCTTTCTTTGGTCTATACTCAGGGTCCTTCGTATCCTTGATATCACGCCAATCCATGGCAGTACCACTATCATCCTCATCCATCTTCGTGTCAGAGACCAACTGTACATCAAGGTTAGAGGAGGAAATGTGGGTTCTATCCTTGGGGGAGGGTTTCACTTCATGATCTTGGGCGTATTCCATAATCAACAAGATAAGGCCTTCATGAATCACAGGGTTATCCTTGTTTTCAAAATGTTTAACTAAACTATTCTCCAAGGATGAAACCAAATAAAAAGGTATGGAAATAAATCTACGATGCCTAAAATGATTTAAGATATTAAAATGATGTGATAAAATGCTAGCATATCTACCATCCAAGGTGATGTACCTCATGATGAATTATGTCATATTAGCCTAGAGGGAGATCAGCTCTTTCCTATTACAGGCACCGTCTGCCATTTTCGTAACCCTTTGTCTTTCCTTTTCCTTATCATAAAAGGAATCAATAACCTCCTCACCCAACTTCTTGTCTCTATAGAATTTTATGCCTTTGATATCCAGACCAGTAACAGTGGCAGCCAAGTTTTCATTGACTTGAAACTCCACACCAAAGACAGATAGCACACCCTTCTTCCAACCTTTAACAAAGCTTTCTGTAACAATGGCAGAATGACCATGCAGTCTCTCCAAAAAGGGCACCATCCCACTATCAGAAATTTCCTCCTGAGCCTCCTTATTCTTCTACCACTTATCATAGGTTGTGGGTTCAAATCTATTCTTTTCACCTCCCATTCTGTAGCTTGAGCAAATTAGACAACAAGGCTCCAAAAAAACTAGGAGGAAAGAAAACCAGAAATAGGGAAAACTGAAAGTTCTAAAACTTCTCAAAGTGGTAATAATTCGAACTACCACCCCAACGGTTCCCATTCCATCATAAGGCCGAAGATCTTGACATCATTTCTTGCAAGGTCACACAAAGTTTTCAGGAAATTTTCCTCTCCTCTCCACCATTTAACCACCACGTTACCCACCTCCAAGTTGGCCAAATGATCTGCAGGTTTTTTCCTTCTCGAAAAACATGCAATATCTTGAAATACTGCAGGTCGGCTATCATTTCAAGGCAATCTTTGATTAAGTTTGAAATAGTCCACCTAGGCACCATACATCCCTTAATGCATTTGACAATGTTAAGCGAGTCACTTTCCAGCCAGACCCATTTGAACCCCTCCTTGCTCGCCATGTGTAGTCCTATGTAGGAGGCATTGGCCTCCACAAAATCATTAGTTGTGGTGCCGAAAAGGGAGCACCACCGTAGAGACTAGAGAAGCCAAATGGTTCCTCGCCACTCCCCCATAGCCAGTCATCCCAGGATTTCCTTTGGCCACCCCGTCGATATTAATTTTGATCCACCCCAGAAGGGACGGATTCCAAGAAACATTCTCTTTGGTATGTTTAATTTTATAAATAGAGATAGATATATTCCAGCATATCTACCACCGCTTGATAGTATCCCATTACTCCTGGCTAGACTCAAGAGTCCAGGATCATTTTTCCTACCAGGATAGTAATTAAGAAAATTATCCTTAATAGCATTCCTTATTCTAATAGCCACCACAAGAGCAATGGACTCCATATCTTTGAAAACCTTATTATTTATTTCCTTCCACAAACCCCAAGCAATATGAGGTAGGGATAAGTTCCATAGAATACCAATCGCATGGTTGTCATAAGGGTACTTCCATTGGAACCAAAAGTTCTGAATAGAATCAGGGGGGGACCCAAATAATATTCCACGGGTTGAAAAAGAAGGCCTAGATGTCCCTAGCATAGGAGCAATGTAAGAGCAGATGATCAACATTTTTTGCTTCTTCTTTACATAAAAAACATCTATTACTGATGGGGATCCCACGTTTATAGAGATTATCAATGGTAGAGATCTTATTTTGCATGAATAACCAAAAGAATATATTAACTTTAGGAATTGAGAGTTTATTCCAAGCTCCAGCCCAAAAGGGGGGAGGAGAAAAAGACTTGGTGATGATTCAGAAAGCATCTTCCACCAAAAAATGCCCCGAGGTGGAACCATTCCATATAGCCACATCTTCCACCAGAGGATGGAATGATGATCAGGTTCAGCCAAGAGTACAAAGCAGCCAAAGAAGCATCCAAGGTTCTGAGGTCCACCCAAACTCCATTACTCATATAATCTGCAACCCAAGTTGCAATGAGATTAATGCATTTCTCTTTGAATTATGAAGCCCACACTGAATTAGATAAAGGCCCCTCTCTTGTCCACCAATCATCCCAAAACCTTATATTTCTACCATTTTCTAGAACCCATTGGCTTCCCTGAGAAATAATAAAAGAGGATCTAAAGAAATTATTCCAAATATGAGAGACAGAAGTTGGGAGGGAATAATTTTCCAACATTCTTTGGAAATCATGAATTTGGTATTAGTCCTTGAAAATATCGATCAATTCATTGTTCTCCTTTAAACATCTCCATAGCTACTTAGCCATTAAAGCTCTATTAAAGTCTCTTAGATGTTTTATATCCAGGCCTCCTCTATTTCTAGGCAAACAAACCTGATCCCAGGTGAACAAATGAAGCCTACTCTTGGATTTAGAACCTGACCAAAGAAATTTCTTTTGTATACTTTCATTCTATCAGCAAATTTGGCTAGGATTTTAAATAGACTCATAGCATACACGGGAAGGTTCTGAAGAAAAGCCTTAATTAATTGAAGTTTACCCGCTTGGCTTAACAAAGCTCCTTTCCAACCAGCCAGCTTCATTTGAAATCTATCAATCAGACTAGACCAGAAGGAGTCCGAGGTAGGTCCCACACACAAGGGCAGACCCAAATATGAATAAGGGAGAACATCCATTTTGCAGCCCAAAATATTGGCAATCTTCATTTTTCTATTCTCAGAAGTATTCATGAAGAAAATGGAGCTTTTAGATAGACTGACTTTTTCCCCGATCCTTTCTCATAAGTATCTAGGATAGCTTTAATAGTATTTGCTTCTTTAATCAACCTTTCCCCCATCAGTAGTGTATCATCAACAAATTGATGGTGGGAGAAAATAGTAGCTTGGGAAGAAGGTTGTAAACCCCTCAAATTGCTCTTCCTAACATCTCTCTGGATAGTTTTTTCGAAAGCTTCACTCATCAGAATAAAGAGAAACGGGGAGAAGGGATCCCCTTGTCTAATACCCCATGACGCCAAAAACAAATAGACATCGAACCATTGACCAAAAGCTAAAATTTGGGAGTGGTAACACACTGATTGACAAGCTAGATGAAATGGTTACCAAAACCAAAGGATTGAAGCACTTTAAACAAAAAAATCCAATTGACCTGATCATAAGATTTGAGAAGATCCAATGTCAACAAGAAGCCCGATTTCTTAAAGAATGGATATTCTCATGGACAACAATAATAGAATCCAAAATCTGTCTACCAGGTACGAAACCATTCTGATGCTTCGAAATCAAAGAATGCAGCAAATTTTTAAGCCTAAACACAATGATCTTGGTAAAGATTTTATAGATCGAGTTACATAAACTAATGGGTCTAAAGTCCTGAAAGGAATAGGCATCAGGTTTCTTAGGGATCAGGACAAAAAAAGGTAGCATTCACTTCCTTAAGAAGAGATCAGGAACCAAAGAACTCTCTAGCAGCATCCACAACATTCGAACCAATAATCTGCCAAAAAGTTGGAAAAAAGAACATAGGGAAACCGTCAGGGCCAAGAAATTTATTACCTTCATAGGAAAAGTCTGTAGCTCTAACCTCGTCATGAGATGGGATTATGGTTAGCTCCTTATTCATGTCTTGGGAAACAGTACATCTAAACTTCGACAGGATCTCATCTTGAGCATTAACATCCTGACAGCCATCATCCGAAAGAAGAGTGGAAAAATATATAATGGCTTCCTAGTTTAACTCCTCATGCTTATCAATCCAGCCATGATCCACTAAAATTTTATTGATTGTGTTTGAGGCCCTATGTTTGAGGATAGTCATATGAAAAAACTTCATGTTTTTTTGACCAGATTTGAGCCATAAATCTTTGGACCTTTGATTCCAGAATTCCTCCTCCTTAGAGATGATATCATGAATCTTGGTAAGTAACTCAACTTCTTTATCCATAACCATAGGATCATACCCCACATCTTGAATCTGAGACTGTACATCATCCAAATCTTTCTTAAGGTTTTCTTTTATCTGAAAAATATTGCTGAAGGAAACTTTATTCCAGAGTTGGATATTGGAAATAATATTGGCTAGTTTATTAGCCACTCTAAACATTGCAGTTCCCTGAATGTCAACATTCCACCATTTAGAAATATTGTCATAAATATCCAGAGCTAAAAGCCACATCTTCTCAAACCTTAAGGGGAAGGCCTTCCTCCCAGTCAAAGGGGATATACTCAGAAAAATCAGGAAATGATTAGACCCAATTCTGGACAACACATTTAATCTACAAGAAGCATTATGAATCCACTCAGGAGAAATAATACCTCTATCCAGTCTGACTTGGATGAGGCCCCCCCCACTTCTTCTGTTGGAACAAGTGAATTTAGCTCCAAGGAGATTAAGGTCTAACAAACACAGAGAGTTAATCATATCCACCAAGTCCTCCCTACTTTCTTCCAAAACAAGCATCCCATCAGCCTTTTCCATACTAGATAATGGGGTATTAAAATCCCCCAATAGAATCCATTTCCCATTTGGGAAAGCCATTCTAGCATTAATAATACAGGACCCGAGCATTTTTATAGCATTTTTCCCATTTGGACCATAGATATTAGAAATGATCCAAGACGATCCATCAACTAGACTAGTAAATCTAGTGGCAATGTGATTAGGAGAAGTAAAGACAACCTTACCCAAAAGCCATCTAGGATTGCACAAAGTGGCAGTACCACCATAAGCCCCATTAACATTAGCACAACTAGTTCCACACTCTCTAAAAATAACCAATTTGATCATTTCCACTCTACAACCAGGCATTTTGGTTTCTTGAACAAGAATATATCCGGCTTGTGATCTCTAACTAGGTTGGATAGAAGATCATGTTTGTGGGAATGATTCAATCCCCTAATATTCCATGAAATGACTTTCATTTGACTGGATGGGGGGAACCAATCCCCATGTCTTGTAGTGTTATTTGGACTCCATAAACAATGGAATACTGACTATTGTTGTCTCTACTAATCGCATTGGGAGGCCTCCCCACTACCCTCAAATCAGATCCACAATCCGCCTTTTGTTTGTTTCTAGTCTTAACACCACTAGAAACCAGTGTTAATAAATGACCATTTGGGGAGTTCCTTTTTTTGTGCTTAGTTTTTACCTCAATAAACAGATTTGGATTATCATCATCCTGGGTCACATCGTCAGTAATGTTTGAATCCAATAAATTCCCAACATCAACAACAAGGTGGATGCAAGGATCCTTAACCCTATGAACCTCCGTCATAGACTTATCCCCATTAGAAATCTCCTCAGGCTTCAAACTTCCCCCTGCATCCCCCCCCCCTCATTCAAGGGATCTAGGTTTGAAGGATTTGGATCTGGACCAACCTGAACACATGGGATATTATTCATTCCATCCATACATGGAGTGGGATCTAAGGACGGAGACTCCACCAAATCCACCCCCTTTGTCTCATTTTTCTTCTTCCAACTCCTCTTAGGCATAGGCTTAGAAGGGCATTCCGTGGCCCAATGACCAACTTTTCTACAATGGAAACAAGTAAAGGGAATAGATTCATACTCGACTTTCTAAACCCATTTGCCCAGCTTAGAGAAGGGGCCAATCTCCTTTGGCAAATTAGCAGATTGTTTAACATTCACACAGATTCTAGCATACACTAGACGCGTCTTCGCAGAGGTCACTGGGTCAACTGAAAGGAGCTCACCAAAGCATCCAACAATCCCAGCAAAGATTTCTTCACCCTAGAACTCCATAGGCAAATTTGGTAGCCGCACCCAAATAGGGGCCTCATTACATTCCCATTCCTTTGGGTTAAAGCCTAGTTCCCATTTCTTGAGAGCCAACGATGATTTGCCTATCATCTAGGGACCACCCGCTAAGAAAGATCGAAGGTGCTCCTCACAGGCAAAGGAGAAGGAGAAAAAACCATTAGACATGGCAACCACATCAATTTGACCCTTTCCCTTCCATTTACGAGACACCAAATCCCTAACAGCTTCAATATTAGGTCGAGGGCCAATAAACTTGCCAACTAGGACAGGGGCTAGATTAGCCATATTCTTTTCCACGATACAATCTGGAATAGAAATTGAACAAGAACCAAACTTCAGGTCCACTTTATGGGGAACAGGCGCAATAGCCTTGCATTTGAGGTTTGACCCAAATAAAGTAGACCATTTTCTGTTGCAGTCTAGAGATCCCAATTTCCTAAGATTCTCCACAAACTTTCTGGGACCCTCCCCACCACAAGGTAAAATAGTAAAGTCGGTTTTTTCTTTTGTTGGTACCGGCAAGGTGTCCCCATCCCAAAACCCGTTGAGACTGCCATCAGAAGCTTTAGGTTTTGTTTCTCCCATGGATTACATCACGTGGGAGCCTCTGGAACCTTCATCACCCAATCTTCCCGCTCCCGCTCCTGCTCCATTCGAATTCAAACCAGTCGCTCCAGTTGTTCCCGCCATTCCCACCTCTCTAGCTGCTTACGTTAATAAAATATAATAACTTTATTTTTTATATTTCAAGTTTTTGTTCTTTTCTTGAGTTGCTTCCTATTTTAAATTTCTATTACTGTTCTCCAACAATTAGTGATAGATGTATTTACAAGTGATCATACCTACTAGCAATAATTAATTAATTACAAATTACGTCCCACATTTCATTTGAATTACTTACAATTGTTGGCACATAATAAAAGTTCTAACTAATATTTTTACTACACCAATAATAGGAGCTAAATTTTAAAAAAAATTATGGATTTGCTCCTCCTTATCTCAGTCGGTGGTTTCCAAGAACACTCTCCCTCTTCACCAGGGTTTAATTCTAAGACTTTATAAGTTTCATTTGGCTTCAACCTTACCTAGTGGGGCCCGTATGACCTCCTCTGGTCCTTTGTCTTCCAGTAGCTTCTTTATAGTGGTTATGTAAGAGGTCCAGGCCTATCTTGCTTTAATCAATCATAACTAAACCAATAATAGGAACTATATGTTTATATCAATAATTATTACCATTTTACATAAATTCATTATAATTTTTTAGCTTAGTAATAACTAAAAATTCTTTAATTCACTCATTCTAATCCACATTTATATTTATGTTTGTAAAAATAAATGTTATTTTTAGATTATTGGCATTTTAAAAGTCGTATAGAATATTGCTCATATTTTGTATCCCTTTTTACTCACCACCATTCATTCTTTCTAATTATGTAGAGTGTAAACTTCCATAAGACATTATCTTGTTGTAAAACATCAAAACAAGAAAATTGACATGTATTATTCAAAAAATATGTATAACCTATCTAAATGTATTACACTTCAAAAAATTAATTCATCTTGGAAACAACTATGTTGTATCTTCAACATTAATTATACATGGTTAAATAGGTATTATTGTTTCAACTTCATTTGCAATGTCTGCTTCATAAGGTAAAGTTTTATAGTTTACATTCAATTTAAAACTTGTTGCAATTTTAGCCCTCCAAACTAGTTTATATACACAAGGACATGAGATTTTAAGCTCACAAAGATTTTAAAAATTATAAAGAAAGTGACAAATGATACAAGGTTAACACTTGACTTGAATTAGTTAGATATTTTTTCACATTTTTTTAGAAAATCCTAATCTAGAGTTGGGTTAACGAATAATAGATGTGTAGGAAGATATAAAACTGAATTAATGGAGTTCTCTTATAAATATCTCAAATACTTCATCAATAAATGTAAACACAGATATCCAAACATAGACATGTTTTTTAAAACATAAAACACCACAATCAAAATATGTGATTTCAACATATAAAATCACAAAATTTGACATCAACCTAGATAAAATGGAGCGAAAAGGATCTTTTTTATATCATGTGTCATGTGAGATGTGTCTATCTTAAAACCATGCATGATCCAAGTCCATCCTTTATTACTTTCCACACCTTGACATAAACAACATTTCTGTCGGTTTATTTATAGCTTGTTCTTACCCAAGTTACAAATGCCCCTTTGAAAAATGTTCACTTTTACATTCAAGAAAATTAGGAAATCCCTGTCAAACTTTTTGATACCAGTTTTATACCTAAACAAGATCTTAACACACAAATTTATGATCTTTCCTTTTAAATATTAAAATGTTAGAAAATGCGCAGTTTGCATTGATACAAAGAAATAGCGGTCATGGGTTTTGCTAATTTGAAAGTTAGGAACCCCTGGCCAGACAATCTGAGTGTGGCGATGGAAATTCACGAGATAAATGATGTGAAGGCGGCTGAAAAAATATATTGCAATCTGTGTGGGGGAGCTTAAAACCTTCTGATTATAGTCTTTGAATAAATACTGTAGTATTAATCTAGTGTCTGAACGTTAGGTTTGAAAACAACAACGCGGGAAGAACAAGGGAAGTCAAAGCCTTATATGCCCAATTCTCGTCAACAAGAAGAAGTTCAGGCTGGAAGATTGAAATTCTACTTTGTCTGCTATTGTAGTGCGTGATTGTCTGCTATTGTAGTGCGTGATTTTCTATTTATAAGGTGCTCGTCTTAAACCTTGTATTCATCCTCGAACGCTTTGTCTGGCCGATCATTGTTTGACATCCCAGAAATCAGACACAATTATTTGATTGATTCCTTAATTTCTATCAGTCAATCAATGGCCGTATTTCCATTGCCCCAGCTTGAAGATAATGCTGTATTATTACCCAGTTCCCAAACTAACTCAACGCAGCCTCAGCTATGTGACGTATGGAGAGATATACAAGGTGCCCATAATTGGAATGGTTTGCTTGATCCCATGGTGCCCAATTTGAAAGCTGAAGCTCTCAGATATGGGAATTTGGCACAGCTTTGTTACGACGCATTTGATGGCAAAAGCTACTCCAAAAACTACGGCACATGTTATCACAGTAAAAGATATCTGTTCAATAAGATGGGCATGTCTGAAAGTGGCTACCAAGTCACTAAATATGTTTACGCCAATACTAATCTGTTAAATCAAGTTTTTGGTGAGAAACCAAAAGACCAAGGTGTTTGGTTGGGTTTTATTGCAGTTTGCACGGATCCAAATGAGATAAGAAGGCTTGGACGACGAGACATAGTGATTGCATGGAGAGGAACTCAGACTGCATGGAGATATTCTTGTACCTACAAGATTATCCTATAGATGCAAGAGGACAGGCAAAAACCAAGAGCATCATTTCGCGGATGGAGTACTAATTGAGAGAGGATTCCTGAGCTGCTATACTTCAACTGTCCGTCACCGTCAAGGCGCTGCAGGAGCCACTGTGAACATCAGCTCCAGAGATTTGGTAGTCTCAGAGATAGAACGATTGATTCAAGTTTATGAAAAAGAGATGGACAATTTAAGCATAACATTTACGGGACACAGCTTAGGAGCTGCTCTTGCAACCTTGAGCGCTTATGATATCAAACAAATGCTTTGCGCCAAGCATAATTTTCATCAAATTCCCGTCACCGTCTTCGCTTTTGCCTCTCCCCGGGTGGGAAATCCTGCGTTTGCTAAACGGGTGGAGGAGATTGGAGTGAAAGTGCTGAGGTTTGTGAACAAGCGTGACCTGGTTCCCAAAGTGCCCGGAGTTTGTATGAACGAGAACGTGGGATGCCTCAGCAAATTGCTGCATTGGCTTCCGTGGACATACTTTCATGTTGGCGTCGAGCTTCCTTTACACAACAATTCTCCATTCATTCAGCACACCCATAATCTTGCCTACTTTCATAATTTAGAGCTTTACTTGCATTTACTGGACGGGTACGTTGGAAGTAAGCAGCCGTTTTCTTGGAGTGGAAGAGATCATGCTCTGGTTAATAAGAGCTGTGATTTATTGCGCGAGAAATATGAAATTCCTCCAAAATGGTGGCAGGAACAGAACAAGGGCCTCGTTAAAGGTCCAGATGGCAAATGGACGCAGCCATCAGAAGAGGAATAATTCATGTCTCACTCAACTCCAGATGACATCAACGTCCAACGTTCTGCGCCGCAATGTCACCACAACTGTGTTGGTTATTGAATTATTCTTTTTATCTGGATGTATATATTTAACATGTTGTCACATTCATTATTGAATTAATTTAACTTCAAAGCTTAACCTTTAGCGTGAAATGAAATCAACTATGCAGGAGTTCATAGCTGTGGATGATACAAATTAGCTTTTGATTGTCATAGAAAACAATCACGTGTCATCAGTAATCTGATAGATAATAAAAGTACGCGTAAATCAGTATTGATTTTAATTATGAACATGGCTATTAAACAAGAGATAATACGCCTCAGCTCTGTTGTAGCCCAAAATACCTTCATACAAAATTTGTAAAAATAGTCAACAAGGGTAAGTTCTCAAATCTTTTTCTAATCCTTAGAATTAGTGACAATATGAATGTTCTAGTGCTATCTAAATCTACCGAGAACTTTAGTTGAGGATTGCATGTATGCATGCCATACTATCTATAATTATGAGATTACCAAATATTTGGTTTCTAGGTATATAGCTCTACACTAGCATATTTTATTGTCGCTCAATTGCACCCATACTTTAAGATTATACAAGTATACATCCAACACGTTATAATTCTAAAACAATGATTGTCTAGAGATGTGACAATTATTGTGGAGGCTACTATGGTAATGCCGCAACTTCCCCATGATGGGGAGGCATTGCATTTAATTTATGAGAGCTTGAAGAAGACATAAGGGACTACAAAGAATCAAGTTAGCTTTCTTGATAAGGAACTAAATTGTGATGGTGAAAATATTGAGCTTCTTTACCAATCAATCTTATCAACTATCAACAAAATATAAAGGATGCATTTTTTATTCTTGATTTCATTTTTTGATTAAATCGTGAATGACAAGTGTATGATTTTAAGTTAGGAGCTTTACATGAGCTGAATACCAAATCCTTGAAATTAATTATGTATAATCCAAGGAAACTATAATACAATATCAAATAGCCAATTTTATTGGACAATAATTTCTTAGGTACTCTTTCTTTCTTATATATTTAATCATTTATTAAAATGCCACTTTTTGCCTAGTATTTTTGCAATCAGCCTACATACGAAATTTCATGGACTTGCTAAAGATGACCATAGATTCGGTTTGGACACATGCAATCTCCAAAATCTACTAATACTTTTTAGTTTTTTGGACTCGTTCCTTAGACAACAACATACAATGATAATATTGCACAATTATGAGTAACCCTTTCGGCTTACCAAATTTCTCATAGATAGATTGTTATCGATAGAATTTTTTCAATAACTTACCAATATTACTCAATATGTATGGAGTTTTTAAAAAGGAAATGTTCTTTATTTTAGATCCACTTCTATTTGGATGGGAGTACAATAAAAAAAATGCGAAGCAAATCTTGAACCTCCTAAGATTCAAGTTAACATAATTCAACCTAGAGATCATAGAGGACTTTTGGAAATAGGACCCTAAAAGTTTCAATTCTAGTAGGATAAAAAATTTAAGAATGAATCAGATTTTTATACATAAAAGTTAGCCTAAAATAGAAATAAGCTAGTGTTTGAGTAGCAAATTGTAGGATGTATATAAATAAAACAATGATCTATTCACTATCCTCCTCCCCTTTAAATATTACATACTATAATGTCTATTTTTTGTGCAAAATGAGTATCAAGCTCCACTTGAAGGAAGAACCATAAAAGTAAAGGTTGGACTAAGAAATAAATCATTTACCTTATTGGAAGTACAATTAAAAAATACACAAGATGTATATGAGTATTTTAAAACGTCACTATTTATAAAACTTATGGGATAGTATCAAACTATCAGAATGCCTCATGGAATTTAGATTTCACCTTTGAAGGACTCATAGAGCGATTCGAACAAATTTGTGAGACACGAGAGCTACTATCCAACAACAACTCAAACTGCGCAAAATTTAGACGAGAACAACGCTCATGAGTAGCGGATTGCACCTAGCATTCAAAAACATTCCTGAAACTAAGCACAATCATACATGAACTGAACATAACATCCAAAGTGGGTCCAAAGTGAGTGTGAAATTGTATTTGTAAGCAATCGACTACACTACACTATCAAGTGATCCATGGCCATCAATCAATTGGAATTAACTTCCTAGAAGTTGCATTCAAGATTTATGAGTAATATTTCACTTAGCTTTCTTGACCTAATAGATCAAGCAAAAACACCTTGTTTAGATGTACACAATGTCTAGGCCTATGACGTTCAATTAACAAAACCAACATTAAATGAGTTCCATGCAAATTATGTTTCAAAACTATATATAAAATATGCAATATTCTAATAGCATTAAATCCTCTATTAACTATGAGTATTTGTAGCTACAATTGCTAGATTACATAGATAAATTATTATTGCATATATATTAATTTTTTATAAAAATATCCAAATACACTATAATATACACACTAAAAAACACTAATAGAGTAGAAATATTCCTTGCAGCCATATGATGGCATCTCATACCCTATCATATTCTAGACACAGAGACTTACATATGAAGAGAAATAAAACTGCATAAAAAGATTCAATAACTATGTATACCTAGCTTGTGGTAAACCTGTCCACAATCTTCACATTAGCCAAATAGAATTCCTTAACAGCCATATTCTATGATTACATCCTATGGCACTAAAAAATGGAGCCTCGTAGCACCCAAAAACTAATTTAAAAAACACCCAAAAAATAGAGTCATTCAGATGGCAATATAAAAGCATGTAAATGCACTAATCTTCCATTGAGATTGAAGGAGAATTGCTTCCCTTTGCCTGACTATAACCGCTCCTACACCTAAACCAAGAGTTCATCCTCAATTTCCTCCTTATGAGATAGGATATCAGTAGAAAATATAGTTAGGCAGTCTTATTCTAGACTTGCTTGTAATCCATTAGAGTGACACCTTTCTTTCTAACAAACATACTGAATGATACAACATGAACTAGAAAATATGATGTTTTTTTACTAAATGATACAATATGTTACAAATATGGAGACAAACATATCAAAATAAAGTACTCATGAAATAAGTTCACTAACAACATATATGTTGCTTTCTAATCAACAAAATATCACCAAATACCTCAATATGAAAACTCTTCTATAAAATGCATTCAAAATATTTGTCTTAATGACAATTCTCTAAAATTGGGGAAAATTATAAAAAAAGAGTTGCTACATCTGAGGTGGTATCTTACATAGGTATTAGAGCTAGCGGTCTTGCCAACCTGTTGGGAGACTACCATCTATTAAAGTTTCTTGAGTTGCATGACATTTTGGAAAACATTCAAACTTGGTATATTATTGCATCTAAAGAAAATTAGATTGTGGGTCACTTATCAAAATATTTCAGTGATTTGATGAAGTGTATTCAACCTAGGAAATTATAGAAAGAAAAGTGGAAATTTGGCTCTTAATGATTGGAATAAAGTTGGAGTCTCCAATTTCTAGATAATTTTCTTATCAAGCTGATGTAATTGGAATTATGTTTGTCTAAGGTAGAACAATTATATTGCAGGATGTTGAATTGGTCCAACGGAAGCTTATGAAACATCCTCATGAGGATTAAGACTTGAAGTTGCCTCTTGTCTCAATGAGTTCTTAAGAATTACAATTCATATAACACTATATAATAATGATATAATGATGATGATTTTATAGATTATTATTAAAGGATTTCATGGGTTGTGTGGTACCAGAAGCTCTTCTTTTGATAAGAGGGCTCAAAGTTTAAAAGTTATGGATAAGGTGAGATCATTTTTTAATTTTTATTGATCTCAAGTGCAATAATTTAATTATTTGAATGTTCCAATGATTCTTTACCAAAATAAAAAAACATCATGCATAAAATGTTAAGGCATCCATGTTAACTATTTTTTGCTTGATTTCAAATGAAGATGATGATATCTCTAAGAAGGTACAATTTTAATTTTTGGCCATTTTTAGAAAGGAACGAGATGTCTCACATATAGCTCGTAGGTTCTCATAAAAATTAGTAGAGTAAAAAATTGAGAAGCTTAAAAACCAGCTGACAAAATAGGAAGTGATTTCTTTTGGTTTACAACATACAAGATCCCACAAAAATAGATAGGAGTAAAAAGAGAAGTGATGTTTCACATGTCAAGAGGCTTGGACACTCAATCACATATGTGGTCCAATTGACAAATAAAATTAAATAGTACATTATAAATTGAAGCTAAGAATATTGCAGAAATATTAGCTTGTTGTTATTGAACCGTTCACGAAGTAGGAAAAGAAAGAAAGGGCAAAGGAACTCAAGTAGGTGATTGAAGATCTTGAATAAATCCAAGAAGACTTTAGCTTCAAGTAGAGTCCTAATTTGACATGTTCAAATTTTGGACGTTAGGATGGTTGGTTTGAATTAGAAAGTGGTAATAACTTTTAAGTTTATTGATAGCCCATTGTTTGTTATGAGTGCTAATTTGACTTTCTAAAATCCACTCTTTGAGTTGGATGATGAGGTGACACCTAGTTGTTGATGAAACCAATGGGATGTGGGATTAAGGTGTTGTTTGTGGTCCTATGAGGTGGAGCCAATTGAATTGTCTATTGACCCACCCAAAATCATTGAGTCTTTACTTCTTGTAATGGACTATTATAGATTGAATTATCATGGGTTGACAGTTGAACTTGTCGGTTTACGACAAGAAAGGGAGTACTATTGCATGGTCTATATTTGTTGGGGTGCATACCGTTTTGATTGAATATATAAGTATCATCAAGTGTACTCTTAATGTGGCCCACATAAAATTACTATAGCACAACATCAACATGGTTAATTCACTATTTGGGTTGGTATCTATGCACAAGATGGAATAAGCATATGTCAAGATGTTGTAGAGCTAAAAAGAGATAATACTTGAATAAATTCCACATTATTAAAACTTTCTCACCATGTCAAACCATAAGTAATTTCAATGCCAAATACTAGGTGTGATTCTAATGTATTAATAAAGAACCAAAAATATATATAAATCTCAAGCCTCAAACAAAAGCCTTAGACTTATAATATAATCAAGTAACGTATTTAGAACTTCACAAACTCTTGCCAAGGCATTAAAAATATTCCATATGCTCAAATTAAATATTAAATCTTTTTATTCATCATTAGACTTTATGAATCGATTCATTCATATTGAAAGTATATCATTACCAGAGGCAATATAATGCTCATGGAATAAATAGAGAAAAAACTAGTATTAATCTCCAACCTGCAAATTTGTCTCTTAAAAGGACTTCATAAATTTATCAAACTTACTTTCAACCCCCCTATGAAATCTCTAATAAACCATTCAAAATCTGAGATCATCAATACAATGCAACCGTGAATGCTAATTGAAACTGCTTCAAGAATGAAACTAGGTTTTCATCCAATTCCTCCGAACTTGAGGGTTTCCTTACTAGGGCTTCTCAACTAAAATCTAAAATCTTTTCGAGCTATACTAGAGAAAGAATAAACTAAGCATACCCAATAGAGACTCAAAGTGTCTTTTTTATAACTCGCCAAGGGAGCTTCTAGAAACCCTTTTAAAATTCTCTTACCTTTTAATATTTGTCTTTTTAAAATGGGAAATAATAAATAGAACCTTTTAATTAATGTCTTTTTTATAACCTTATTAGATAATTAAATTAAGTTGTTATTAAATTTATGTAATTTTGACAACTTAAATTTTTATTATTTAATTAAATTTAAGGTCCAAATAAAGGGGACATTACACAAATAAATCTTGTAGAAGGGATAAGTGTAATGTCCGCATTTTCATGTTATGTAGCTTTGTAGTTGGCTCTAATATTATGGGTGTGTATCGACCATATTAGAGTATTTTTTATGTTACCAACAAGATTGGATGGCCTAAAGGACTTAGAGGGTAGTTTTTGAGGTTATTTTAGACTTTTGGTGTGCTCTCCAATATTCTTGGAGAGAGAATCTATCTATAATAAGTGTCTCGATTACGTTTGGTTATCATCACTCCTATGCAGCCAATTTTAATTTTAATGCATTTAAACCAGTTTTACAACTCAGGTGTAATGTTGACCTATATTTAATTAAATTTATAGAGGTTGTATTGATTTAATTAAAACAATTTAGTGGGCATATTGGTATAATATCTTGTTGGAGAGAGAATGGAAAGTTTTAAAGGTTGGATTTGCCTAACCTTGTACCTAAGGTGCCCAAAATAATTAAATACTTAAATAAAGCACTTTTGGGGGTTATAAGGATTAATTAGTCAATGGGCTACACTTGCAAGAAAGCTTGCATATGGTGAGCTTGACGATTTTGTCTCGCACTTGAAAATTGGTTATTATGTCTTCTTTTTGTTTGTAGACATCTGAAACAACCAACTGTTCCTGTTGATGTTTCAAAGAAGCAATTGTTCTTATCAGTGTTTCAAACAAGCAATATTAAAATAATTTTTGGGTAATGTGGGCAAACTGCATAGTATCAGGTGTGAAAACAAACCAACTCACCAGCCTCTCACTTCTCACATCTACTCTCTTTTAAAATGAGACAAATCTTGTCTCGCTAATAGAATCATTGTTCCTCATCTAATCAGCATGAACATAATGCACCCTAGACATGGTTTGTTAGTTGTTTGATCATGAAACATTTTTGAGCTATGTACATGCATTTATGTTCTCAATTACAATCAATCCTTTCAAAAGATATTTGCATTAATGCATTCGTACTACTTTCACCACCTCGATATTATATAAATATTCATTCTATCAACATTTGAAAGAAAGCAGCAACAAGGGTTTAAACAAATCTAAGAAGAGTGGGAGAAGCAGGTAGTTTTTTGGGAGAAGTGTGATTTTGAAACATTTGAAGTTGACACAGCCCGGGCAGGGGATGGATCAGAGAACGGGCAGGGTGATGCGACACAGGATTCGAGTGGACAACGGGGGAAGGAAGAACCCAGATATTGTGACCTGACTAAAAACATTCAGGAGGACTCGGGTGGTAAGAGTCGGTATGATAACGACAGACACAGGGTGTATCACTGGGGGAAGGATGAGGAAAAGACAAATCAGGAGACCTCCCCTTCATCATATCTTACACCAAAACCAATAGTTCATCCTCAAATTTCTCCTTATGGGATAGGATATCATTAGAAAATATAGTTAGGCAGTCTGATTCTAGACTTGCTTGTAATTCATTAGAGAGACACCTTTTTTTTTAACAAACATACAGAATGATACAATATGTTAAAAAATGATAATCTTTTTTAGTAGATGGTACAATATGTTACAATTATGGACACAAACATATCAAACTATAGTACTCATGAATGAAATTCATCAAGCAACATACATGTTGCATTGTTTTCAACAAACTATCACCAAATACCTCAATATGAAATCTCTTCCATAGAATGCATGCAAACTATTTGTCTTAATGATAATTCTCTAAAATTGGGGAAAAATTACAAAAAAATGTTGCTACAACTGATGTGGTTTCCTACATAGGTATTAGAGGTAGTGGTCTTGCCAACCTGTTGGGAGACTAGCATCTATTAAACTTTCTTGAGTTGCATGACATTTTGGAAAACATTTAAACTTGGTAAATTATTGCATCTAAAGAAAATTAGATTGTCGGCCATTTATCAAAATATTTCAATGATTAAATGAAGTGTATTCGGCCTAGGCAATTATAGACAGAAAAGGAAGTGGAAAATTGGCTCTTAATGGTTGGAATAGAATTGGAGTTTGTGCAATTTATAGATAATTTTCTTATTAAGCTGCTATAATTGGAATTATGTTTTTCTAAGGTAGAACAGTTATATTGCAGGATGTTGAATTGGTCCAATAGAAGCTTATGGAACATCCTCGTGAGGATTAAAACTTGAAGTTACCTCTTGTCTTAGTGAATTCTTAAGAATTACAGCTCATATAACACTATATAGTAATGATTTTATAGATTATTATTAAAATATTTCATGGGTTGGGTGGTACTAAAAGCCCTTCTTTTGATAAGAGGGCTCAAAGTTTAAAATTTATGGATAAGGTGAGATCATTCATTATTTTTATTGATCTCGAGTGTAATAATTTAATTCTCTGAATGTTCCAATGATTATTTACCAAAATAAAAAAATATCATGCATAAAATGTTAAGGCATCCATGTTAATTATTTTTTGCTTGATTTTAAATGAAGATGATGAATCTCTAAGTGGGTAAAATTTCAAATTTTGGCCATTTTTAGAAAGGAACAAGATGTCTCACATATAGCTTGTGAGTTCTCATAAAAATTAGTAGAGTAGAGAATTGAGAAGCTTAAAAACTAGTTCACTAAAAAGGAAATAATTTATTTTGGTTTACAGGATAGAAGATTCCACAAAAAATAGATAGTAAAAAAAATAGAAGTGATGTTTCACATGTCAAGACGCTTGGACACTCAATCAAATATGTGGTCCAATCAATAAATAAAATTAAATATTACATTATAAATTGAAGCTAAGAATATTGCAGTAGTTGATGAATTTTATTTTGACCAAGGGATTGTTCTAACTTGTGAGCCTAAACTATGTAAAGAGTATGACATTAAGGTGCTGATTTGGAGGACCAATTAGAAAATTCTTTTCAAGATGCTAGTTTTGAGACACATAGTCTGAAGAATTTGTTGAAGGTCGGTGAGGATATAATTGTGGTACCCTTATTCTATTTTGATGACACTCACAAGATCATGGAAGTCCTCTATTCGAAGGACCTAATTTAGAGGAGACATTTGGGGATGGAAGGTAAATTTATTCTTGCAAATTTATGAGTGGTAAAAGAAGCTTTACAGTCCATCAAATATGGTTAGGATTACTTTTAGAGAGAGATGAAATCATAAAAATTACTGAAGCTTTTGCTAATTCATTGAAAATTAAATAAGATGAAGTTAATAAGCTCACCTTGGACCTTAAGGATAGTAAGGAGGCCTTGGAGAATACACAAATGATTCCTCTAGAAGCAAAATATTAGCTTGTTGTTACTGAACAGTTCACGGAGTAGGAAAAGAAAGAAAGGGAAAAGGAACTCAAGTAGGTGATTGAAGATCTTGAATAAATCCAAGAAGACTTTAGCTTCAAGTAGAGTCCTAATTTGACATGTTCAAATTTTGGATGTTAGGATGGTTGGTTTGAATTAGAGAGTGGTAATAACTTTTAAGTTTATTGATAGCCCATTGTTTGTTATGAGTGCTAATTTGACTTTCAATAATCTACTCTTTGAGTTGGATGATGAGGTGACTTCTAGTTGTTGATGACACCAATGGGATGTGGGATTAAGGTGTTGTGTGTGGTCCTATGAGGTGGAGACAATTGAGTTGTCTATTGACCCACCCAAGATCATTGAATCTTTACTTCTTGTAAAGGACTATTATAGATTGAATTATCATGGGTTGACAGCTGAACTTATCAGTTTACGACAAGAAAGGGAGTACTATTGCACGGTCTATATTTGCTGGGGTGCATACCGTTTTGATTGAATATATAAGTATCATCAAGTGTACTCTTAATGTGGCCCACATAAAATTACTATAGCACAACATCAACATGGTGAATTCACTATTTGGGTTGGTATCTATGCACAAGATGTTGTAGAACTAAAAAGAGATAATACTTGAATAAATTCCACATTATTAAAACTTTCTCACCATGTCAAACCATAAGTAATTGAAGATAATAATATTGCAGTAGTTGATGAATTTTATTCTGACCAAGGGATTCTTCTAACTTGTGAGTGTAAACTATGTAAAGAGTATGACATTAAGGTGGCTGATTTGGAGGACCAATTAGAAAATTCTTTTCAAGATGTTCATTTTGAACACATAGTCTGAAGAATTAGTTGAAGGTCATTGAGGATATAATTGTAGTTTCCTTATTCTATTTTGATGACACTCACAAGATCATGGAAGTCCTCTATTAGAAGGACCTAATTTAGAGAAGACATAGGGAGATGGATGGTAAATTTAATCTTGCAAATTTATGAGTGGTAAAAGAAGCTTTAGGGTCAATCAAATATGGTTGCAATTACTTTTAGATAGAGATGAAATCATAAAAATTACTGAAGTTTTTGCTAATCCATTGAAAGTAAAATAAGATGAAGTTAATAAGATAACCTTGGAGCTTACGGATATTAAGGAGGCCTTAGAGAATACACAAACCATTCTTCTAGAAGCCAAAAATTAGCTTGTTGTTACTAAACAATTCACAAAGTAAGAAAACAAAGAAAGGGCAAAGAAACTCAAGTAGGTGATTAAAGAGCTTGAATAAATCCAAGAAGACCTTAGCTTCAACTAGAGTCCTAATTTGACATGTTCAGATTTTGGACGTTAGGATGGCTAGTCTGAATTAGAAAGTGGTAATAACTTTTTAGTTTATTGATAGCCCATTGTTTGTAATGAGTTCTAATTTAACTTTTAATAATCCACTCTTTTTGTTGGATGATGAGGTGACATTCAATTGTTGATGACACCAATGGGATGTGGGATTAAGGTGTGGTGTGTGCCTATGAGGTGGAACCAATCGAATTGCCATTGACCCACCCAAGATCATTGAATGTTTACTTCTTGTAATGTACTATTATAGCTTAAATCATCATGGGTTGACAGTTGAACTTGTGGGTTTACCACAAGAAAGGGAGTACTATTGCACAGTCTATATTTGATGGGGTGCATACCATTGTGATTTAATATACAAGCATCATCAAGTGTACTCTTATGGGGCCCACATAAAATCATTGTAGCACAACATCAACATGGTGAATTCACTATTTGGGTTGGTATCTATGCACAAGATGGAATAAGAATACCTCAAGAAGTTGTAGAACTAAAAAGAGATAATACTTGATTAAATTCCACATTCTTAAAACTTTCTCACCATGTCAAACCATAGGTAATTCCAATGCCAAACATTAGGTGTGATTCTAATGTATTTATAAACCACCAAAAGATTAAAGAAATCTCATGCCTCAAATAAAAGCCTTAGACTTATAATATAATCAAGTCATGTATTTAGAACTTCACAAACTCTTGCCAAGGCATTAACAATATTCCATATGCTCAAATTAAATATTAAAGCGTTTTAGTCATCTTTGGACTTTATGAATGAATTCATTCATATTGAATGTATATCATTACCAAAGGAAATATAATGCTCACGAAATACATAGAGAAAAAAAAAAGTATTAATCACCTACCAGAAAATTTGTCTCTTAAAAGGACTTGATAAATTTATCACACTTATCTACAACCCCACTATGAAATGTCTAACAAACCTTTGAAAATGTGATCAATATAAGGCCACCATGGAGCCATGAGAGAGATAGACATAACGACCCATCCTCTAAAAAAAGAAAATAGGGGTTATCATAAAGCTTTCAAGGCTAAAAACATCCACCCCATGGGGTTTCGGAAGGATCCCCAAACCCAAAGTGTTGGGTTTTAACCTGGGTCCCTAAACCGAGAGAAAAACCCCAAACAGAAAGTCTAAGAAAAACAATCATCTCAAACCTCTCCAAGCATCTACTCACAAGAAGATAGGCAAGACTCACCTCCACCTCAATAGGAGTTGGGATTGTTAGGATAACTAGTGAACAAATGAGAGGGGGGGCTGGATCAATTGTTAACAAATTATAACTTTTAATCCACAATACAACCTTAAAAAAGTAAAGTACCAATAAAGAACAGACATATGTCGGTAGGAACGGATACTAGTAAACAATACAACTTAACAATTAACCATATAGAGCAAATATGAAAAAATGAGAAATGGAGGGAATAGTGCAAGTAGAGGGAAATTTGAATTCTGGAAATGGAGGGAATAGCGAGGTTGGGTCCTCTGGTTCTACTGCCTCTGCAGTTCAAGGACAAGTGATGGACGATGAGGATGGGAGACTAGATGGGGACCCATGGCCTCGGGACCCTCCTTTGGACCACAAAAAGATGAAAGATTCTCCGAAATTGGGTCCCGAGGGTGTGAAAGCTGACTTAGAAAAGACTACAGAGGTGAAGGCTCTCAAACCCTAGATTATTCTTTTTGCAAATAAATCGACTAGAAAATTGTCCTTCCCCTTTGTGGAAGACATCTCTGATAGATAAACGGGTAGATTAGCTATTGTTGTTCCAAATTTGGTTATTGATCATAGCATTTCTTTAATGGCCTTCTCTCTGTTGGGAAAGTTTGTTGGACCACGACCCAATATTGAGGATGTTAGATCATTTGTTAAGAGAAAATGGAGGCTGAAAGGATAGGTTGATGTTTTAGCCCTGTCAAGGGGTTTTTTTGTTTTTTCCTTTTCTTGTCGGGAAGATATGGAAGCAACATTAAGCGGTGGACCTTGGATGTTTGGTAAATCTTCCCTATCCATGAGAAAATGGTCTCCTAATATGGAACTCAACGATTCCTTCTTTGAATCTGCTCTGATCTGGGTAAGGTTGTCAGGCTTGCCACTTGAATTATGGGTTGAGGACATTTTCTCAGGAATAGCAAACTCCTTTGGGGAGCTTGTTGTGATAGATCCAACGACTGCAGCTCGAAAGAGACTGGTTTATGCGCGCATTTGTGTCAATATTTTGCAGAAGTTGGATCTTCCTAGCTCTATTGATATAAATTCCAAACTTGGTTTATGGGAACAGACAATAGAGTTTGAGTCCCTCCCCTTTGTGTGTTTTTCCTGTAAGAAAGATGGACACTGGGATAAGGCTTGCCCTAGCAACCCCAAAAAACCTATGAAGGTTAACAATCCCCATAAACACATATGGAAAGAAAAGAATAATATTAAGGTAGATAGTAGAGTGAAAGGAGGAAGTGGAATTCCTAGTAACATAAAAGACTTATCAAAAGGTGATAGAAATGCTAACCCTCTTAAGGCTCCCCTTTTGAAGGAAGATAAAAAGAATGAAATCAGTGGATTTGAGATCAAATCAGTCAATATATTTTAGGTCCTACAGACTCAGGAGGATGAGAATGTAATCATTGAAGAGATTCTTGAAGAAGGTGAGATTGAGGATGCAACTGAAGCTCAACATGAGGCCCTTCAAGTTTCGGCGATAAAAAGAGATAAAGAGTGCCCAAATGATTTTGAAGGACATGAAGTTAATTATGGAAGGAAGAACAAGTTCGGATCGCCTAAGGTTAATCTAAATGCGTTACTCCAGAATGTTGTAGTTGACATGCCCACTTCATCCCAAAAAAGAGGAGAACTGTGGAGTAACATGCAAGCTGATCTCAGAGATGAACATGAGGAAGAAATAACAGGGAATGGAAAAAAGAAAAATAAGAAGGTGGGATGCCCTAATGGGGTGAAAACTAGGACCAGATCCAAGGCAAATATTGGTCTATCCAAATCTCCGCAGGGACATAAATCCATGAAATGGCATAGGGACTAGGAGAGTAAGCAAAACATAGCTGATGGAAGGTAGAAAACTATACAGGAATCCTTCCCCTAGGTTTCCAAATGAAGGTAATCTCATGGAACATTCGAGTCCTAAATGGTCTCAATAAACAGTATATATTATGGAATCTCATTCGAGACCATAAGTCGGATATTATCCTTGTGCAGAAAACCAAAATGAGTAAGGAGAAAGTTGAGAATTTAAATTTCTTTAAAAATGGAGGTGTCTATGGTAGTAGCTCGAATGGGGCCTCTGGTGGGGTGGCTATTTTTGGAACAAGAAAACTATTTTAGGAGATATGATTGATGAAGATGATAATATCATATCTATGAAAGTTAAAAGCATCTCTGAAGGAAAGGAATGGGTAGTCACAAATATCTACGCCCCTAATTCCAAAGCTGCTAAGAGTAAATTTTGGGATAAAATCCAGCAAAAAAGAAGATCTTTCCCTAAGGACAGTTGGCTGTTGATGGGAGATTTCAATACTCCTTTGCAAGGAACTGAAAAATTTGAAGGAACTCAAGCCCAACTAGATAGCAGATCTAATTTGATGGACTTCATCAATGTCAATGCTCTTATTGATATTGATCTCACTGGAGCTTCTTACACCTGGTCTAATCGCAGGGATGGAGAAGACCTCATTTAGGTAAGGCTTGACAGATCCCTTATTACTTATGATTGGATACTTTCTCATAGCTGCTCCTTATCATTTGTCAATAGAATTGGCTCGGATCATTATCCCATTTCCTTTGTTGCTGAGTCCATTAAGAGTAAACAGTGCTTCCCTTTCTGGTTTGAGAAAATGTGGATCTCTCACCCCTCTCTGGAAAAATCCATTGCCAACTGGTGGAATATTGATGTGGATAGAACAGCCATGTACAAAGTTGCTAAAAAACTTAGAAACGTCAAAGATAACATCAAGATCTAGAACAAGAAGGTCTTTGGTGATATTTTTGAATCAAAAAAAAAAGTTGAAGGAGGAATTAGAACATATCCAAAACTCAATACAAAAAGATGGCTGTAAAAAGTATCCCAAGGCTAAGGAAGATGAATATATATTATTCAAACTTCATAATATTATTTCTAGTGAGGAAATCTATTGGAGACAGAGATCCAGGGCTATTTGGGTGAAAGTTGGGGATAGAAATACTAATTTTTTCACATGACTTCTATGAAACATAAAGTTGTGAATAGAATTTCCAGATTAATTGCTGAGGACAAAATTATTCTTAAGGAGGATGATATTAGGGATGAAGCTATTAGTTTCTTTTCTCAGCTCCTCACCGGTAGCAAGGAGATTGATTCTGCTAAGCAATAGGATCTGGTTGACATCATCCCCAAGATTATTGATCCTAACCAGAATAAGGCTCTTTTTATTATCTCCTCTGCTGAGGAAATTAAAAAAATGGTCTTGTCCTTTCAGGGGGATAAGGCTCCGGGATCTGATGAATTCCCCATGTTTTCGCTACTTCAGCAACAGTTGTTGTCCTTTTCTATTAACAAAGATTTTGATGATGTGTTCCTCTGGAAGAGTAATCCTAGGGGCGACTTCACGGTTGCCTCAGCCTATAAAAACACATTTACCCAAATTAGCAACCCAATATGGGGTAAAGTTTGGAATAGAATTCTTATCCCTAAAGTCAACATGTTCTTTTGGCTTGCTACTCACAATAGGATTCTTACTATTGATAACTCGGCCCGAAGAGGTTTTATGTTCCCCAACAGGTGTGAGCTATGTCATAAAGAGGAAGAATTAGTTGATCATCTATTCATCCATTGTTCCTTCTCTTGGGAAATTTGGAGTAAGTTTTGGGTGAATTGGAAAGTTGATTGGGTTATGCACAACAATATCAAGGAAATTATTTGGCAATGGATCTTTCCCACCAAATTTCCTCTTATCAAGAACCTTTGGTCCTTAATCCTTCCCATGACTTGTTGGGGCATCTAGAAAGAGAGAAATAACAGAATATTTAGGGAAGCTAAGTGCACTTCTCAGGTGGTCTTTGAAAAAGTTTGCAGGGCTATAAAAGAAAACATAAATATTCCTCACAGGAACAACAAACAATGGTTTTTTG
Organism: Cryptomeria japonica; assembly: GCF_030272615.1. Classification (NCBI taxonomy): domain Eukaryota; kingdom Viridiplantae; phylum Streptophyta; class Pinopsida; order Cupressales; family Cupressaceae; genus Cryptomeria; species Cryptomeria japonica. Next base: position 50,883 of record NW_026728871.1, read on the forward strand.
CTGATATGAATGATATTGAAAAAGGCATCCTTATTGAATGCAATTTAATCCACAAAGTCTACAGATATGACAATAAGACAAGGAGAGAAAATATTATTTGGAGATTTCTTGATCATGATTGGGTCAAGGTGAATTTTGATGGAGCTGCTAAAGGCAACCGTGGGAAGTCCAGTGGGGGAGGAGTCATCAGAAATGCTCAAGGTGTTTGCATTGCTGCTATTGTTTCTCCTTTTGGAGTCCAAAATAATCATGTGGCTGAAGCTCAGGCTATGCTAAAAAGCCTCCAGCTTGCTCAGGGATTCAATTTTAAAAAAAATTGGTTGGAAGGGGACTCCCTCAATATCATTCAGGCTATTAAAGGTACTAGTTCTTCCTCTTGGAATATTACTAATACTATTGAAAGTGCTAAAAAGTTATTAAATGACTATGTTAGTATTCTCATAACTCATACTCTAAGGGAAGGCAATAAGGTTGCAGACCTTTTAGCTAATGAAGGGGTCAATTTAGAGGTGGAGGCTAAATATATCAGAGAGGCCCAATGTAAAAGGGATGTTAGGGAGCAATTATTATTTGATCACATCAATGGTTCAAGTTAAAATCATGATCACCTTTTGGGGTCCAGAATCCAAAGACAGAGATTGGGGGCAAGCGAACTGTCAGTTAATGATTGTTTTTAGGCATCATTTTTATGATCATTTGTGTGACGGGGATTATAATAATAAGTGTTGGATCTCTGCAGCCATTATTATTTACTTCTTTAAAATCATAGATGGTACTCTGTTCTGCAATCCAAGTATTTTGCTCGAGAGCCTGTGTTTAAGTCTTGGCCTACAATTTGTGAGATATACTATTAGAGACTTCAACCTGCTGTTCAACATGAGAGGTAACCTAAACTGGAATGAGCCCTCTGGTTGCGAGAACTAGAAAAGTGAGCGGAAAGTGTGGAGGAGGCTCCATAGACATGGATTCACTAACTATATGGAAAAGCTGCATGGTAGTAGAAAATCGGTGTCTCAAGGCTTTGCTAAGGGTTGGAACAGCAACAGAGTCACTTTGTTTGGGGAGACCTGGAAGATTGATGAGGATTTGGTTGCGAAGGTCCCGAGACTTCAAAAGGAGGGCACAAAGTTCTACAGAGACTGAAAGTTTGCTGCTGAAGCGATTATAAACTTCCTGAAAACTGAGGATGAGAAAGCTCGACTTGCCAAGCAAGACAACGTTTCTTACTACCTCCCCCAGCAGGTAAAGTCTTTTTGGCAGAAAATGCTAAGGGTTTTGATGGAATTCCTGACTGTTGATGGTAGATTTACTAAAGTCTACAATTACCATTTTGCAATTCTCAATCATTTCTGCCATGGGGTTAAGATTTCTCTGCCCTTTTATTTAGCATCATCCCTGAATGAGAGCTTGGCTGACCATGCCAAAAAGCCCAAATCTTACCCCATAGCCCATCAGAGGCTTATTTTTCTCATTTACGAACACCTAAAGAAAAAAGATAGTGTTAGCAAGGATGATAACCCAGTAACAAATGCACATATTTCTGAGAGTTGTATTGACTCTGAGTCTGAAGATGATTTGTCGAATGCCCCTACCCATAAAAAAGGGAGAGTTGACATGGATAATGTAGACACAGAGGTGAATGATGGTATGGAGGAGCAGGAGAAGGAGGCTGAGATTGAAGTGGAGAGTGAGAAGGAAGAGTATGCTGGAGAAGAGGAGGAAGGGAAAAAAGATGCCAATATTGAAAACCCTGATTCTAACCCTATGGGTTCAGATAGCAGGAATTTTACCCAGAACTCCATGGAGAAATCCAACCCTAAATCCGTGAGCTCTAAGCAGGAAAGGGATATGGTGAAAACTATCTTGAATGCCGCTCAAAATTACACGCTGGAGTCTTTCAATTTTCAGAAGTGGGTTATTGAAAATATTACCAACATTCAGAGAAAACAGAGAGACCTGGAGAATAAGATTCACAATTTGATCAAGTATACTAATTCGGGGAAAAAGAGTGCGGAGGTGGAAACCAGTGAAGCAGAGGATGAAATTGAAATGGAGGACTGGTCGGAAAAAGATCTTATAAAAGGGGATTTGAAACATTTGGAGGATGTGATTAGAATTGTAAAAGAAAAGACTGAGGTGGATAACGAGATCATCATCAATCGGGTTGCTAAAACTGAGAAGGCATTGAAAAACTTCATGAACCACAATCTTGAGGTCTTGAGAATCTCGTCTCAAAACATGAATGCCTTGGTGGATCACTTACAGAGGAAAAATAAGAATAAGGATTTGGTAATCATTGATGATATACCGACCTCCACCTCTACTCATCAAATCTCCAGGTGAAGGACCAGGCAGACAACCAGTGATATGGAGACAAAGATGAAAGGCATTCAGCTGAAATAGGAGAACAATGATGTAAGAGAAGCCGCTAAGACCATGATGTTGTTGATTCAGAATGCAAAGGAGTCTATTAAAGTTTTTATTTGATATGTAATGTTGGAGTTTGGATGCCAGTTTCTCGTTGGCTCTGTGTTGTCCTTTTATCCTAGCTGCTGGTTTTTTTTGCATCTTTTTTGTCTAGGTCCTGTCTTCTCTAGTTTCTTTCATGCTCATCCTTCATAATGTAAGTGGGTTTTGGGTCCCTTAAAACCTGATTTTCCTTAATCAAAAACAATTAACCATATAATCAATGCAAATAAACCATACCACATAACACCATGAATTTGGCATGGAAAACCTAGAAAGGGAACAACCATGGTGGTAAACCTACCCACAGTTAGATGATACTTCTGCAGAAAGTATGTGTTAAAAGAGGGGCCTGCACTTGCAGGAAGGCACACTGCCTAGAGCATACTGCTCATTACAAAAGAGTCTCACTGACTATAGAGAGGCTACAACCTTCTCAAGATAAATGGACAACAATTTATAGAGTGAACTGTTGGAAATAGCATCTACCATGCCTGATTACAGTCTCGGTTAAGCTCAATGTCAGAGGACTAAATCCTCTTCTGAATCCAATTCGATCACCAATGATCGATCAACTCCTTTGTCTGAATGATATTACAATATTCGCACATTACATTCCTTGATCATGACCTTTCCAATAACCATGATACTTTACAAAGAGTTTCTACCTCTTATTTATACAAACCTTAAGGCCTAAACCAATTAGGTCGGCCACCTAAAGATATTACAATAATATCATTACATAATTCCATTTACAATGATATGCCATGTCGGCTTAAGACCAAAACAATAATAACAAATCCATAAATCATCTCGAATCATCCCGGTAACATGTAGAGTACATGATAGCATTATACCGATCCATAACCTAGATAGGTACCAGACCTATTCTGGGTCCACCGTGCCAAAGCAATATCTTCAAGCATTTGAAGCATGATCAAAGAACATCTTCAGCATCCTGAAGTCCATGAAGAAGTTTCACCTACACCAATTATGCATCATGTCATAATTCCTCAATGAAAGCTCTGTCGGTAAAACCTTAAACTAGTGTTGGTAAGGGTTTACCAAAGTGTATGATAACATCCAATTACCAAGCCAATACCAACTAACCAAAACATGTTCATGGAGCATATAACTCATAAAATCCAATATACTTCACTGATCCAAACATGTCAGAAGTGTCAACAGATAATCTCTTCTTTCGGTAACACTAGATCTTCTATCAGTAACCAAAACTTGTCTGTCGGTAACCATCCATATCAGCTAGTGTTGACATCAATGACAAAATGTACATCAATGCAACACATAATCAATTCATCCATAATGCCAACAATCTCCCCCTTTTGGAATTAATGGCAACACTAGAGGTGAAAAACATCTAAGTACCAAGAGATTCCAAACAAGTCTCCCCCTGTGGAAGACAACCAACGATCAATAGCTCTCCCCCAGTGAATGATATCTTTGTAAGGTTCGGAATGATTTTTCACATTACTATCACTCCCCCTTTGATGTCAATGCCAGAAATCTGACAAAAATATTAAAGCAATGATATAAACCTTTGAATCTCACAGTTGACTACTCCCCCTAAGTACTAGCACCACTCATTAGTGCCAAAATGAATAATGTCTCTGATAATACATGTCTGACTGATGACAAACTTCATCAATCAAGTCTCTATTGGAGGGGCAGAAACCCCTAACCTATATCTTAAATATTCAAATGATTCCTTAGACAACGGTTATGTGAATATGTCTCCAATCTGTTCTTTAGTGTTCACATAAACCAATTTGACTTCCTTTGCTTCTACCTTGTCCTTCAGAAAGTTATACTTTATTGAAATATGCTTAGTCTTAGAGTGAAATACTGGATTCTTAGACATGTCAATAGTTGCTGAGTTATCACAGTAGATAACTACCAGTTCACTACATTTTACTCTGATATCCTTCAACATTTTCTTCATCCAAAAAACTTGAGTGCAATTAGTTGTTACTGCAACATACTCAGCTTCTGCAATAGATAAAGAAATGCATGATTGTTTTTTTCTTATACATGAAACCGGTTTCTTTCCAAGAAAGAAAGCTCCACCAGAAGTGCTCTTCCTGTCTAACATCTTCAATTCTAGCTACAGGTTCAAATGTCTCACCATAATGAATTCCTTCCATTTGAGAATATCCTTTATAAACCAATGTAGCCTTGTTTCTTATAACTTGACCATCCTCATTTAGTTTATTTCTAAAAACCCATTTAGTTCCAATAACATTCTTATTTTTTGGTTGAGAAACTAAAGACCAAGTTTCTTTATTCTCTATTTGATCTAATTCATCTTCCATAGCCTTTAACAAATGTTTATCCTTACAAGCTTACATAACAGTTGTCGGTTCAACTTGAGAAATAAGACATGCCTCTTCATTTTCCAGTTTTCTACTTGTCATAACTCCATTGTCTCTATCTCCATTAATTTAATCTTCAGAATGATTTAATCTTACATACCTTGGTGTCTTTTGAACTTCAGGCTCACCACTCTTATCATCAGTCACAGGTGAATTTTTTCTGATTGTGCCGGTGTAATTGTCTCAGCTTCCTGTACCGATTGAGGCATTATCGGTTCAGTTATGATCATTTCCACTGTCAGTTCCCTATCATATGATATAGAATGATTTCTGTATTGTTCATCTACTTTCACATTAGCACTTTCCACAATTTGCTATGATCTTTTGTTATAACATGTATATGCTTTGCTTTGATTTGAATAACCAAGAAATATCCCTTCATCACATCTAGGATAAAACTTTCCAATTGAATCATCTCTTTTGATATAGCATTTACTTCCAAAAAATTTAAAATATTTAACAGTAGGTGTGTATCCAAACAATAGTTCATAAGGGGTCTTACCGGTTTCACCTTTGATGTGAACTCTATTGAATGTGTAAATTGTCGTACTCACTGCTTCTCTCCAGTAGATATGAAGAATTTTGACTTCCATCATCATAGATCTAGTTGCATCCAAAATGGTTTTGTTCTTCCTTTCAACTACTCCATTTTGTTGAGGAGTCCTAGGTACAGATAGATGTCTCCTGATTCCATCTGTCTCACAATAACCGTTAAATTCATGAGAAGTGAATTCACCGCCATGATTTGATCTTAGACATTTAATTTTCAATCCAGTTTCTGTTTCAACCTTTGCTTTAAAGATCTTGAATTTCTCAAAGGCTTCAGACTTCTCCCTCAGAAAAGTCACCCAAATCATTCTAGAATACTCATCAATAATCTGCATGAAATACCTATCACCTTGAAAGGTTCTAGTCCTTGTTGGACCACATAAGTTAGTGTGAATCAAATCAAGTACATCATTAGATTTATCATGTATGCTCTTAAAATAACTTCTGACTTTCTTACCCAATTGGCATTCCTTACATACCAGATTATGAGGCTTCAAAATCTTAGGTATATCTCTAACTACCTTAGTTGAACCGATCTTAACAATGCAATCAAAATTAACATGAAACAACCTCTTATGCTATAGCCAACTCTCATCAATATGAGCAATCAAACATGTCTTATTACCAGTGTTTGAGTGAAAGATATTACTTCCTGTCCGAATAACGATTGCAATTTTCAAACCAGTCTTGTTAATGATTTTGCATTTTCTATCTTTAAACTAAAGTTGTAAACCCTTATCAACTAATTGTCCAACACTCAAAATATTATGCTTCAAACCTTCTACATAATGGACATTATCATTATTATGCTTGCCGTCCAAAGAAATAATACCTCTACCTTTGATCATACATGCCTTTTCATCTCCAAATCTAACTTGACTACCATTGTATTCTTGCAGGGATAAAAATTTCCTTTTATCTCCAGTCATATGGTGTGAGTATCCACTATCAATTACCCATTCATCTGTATCTTCAACTTTTGTTGCCAAGGCCTTCTCTTCATTTTTAATAGCCGGTTCTAGTTCATCTTCCTTCAAAGCATAGAACGCTCATTCCTTACCATTTCTAGATCCACTAGCAGAGTCTTTTGTTGGTTCATCTCCTTCCTCATTTGTTACTCCTTCATCATCTTCTATGTAGCATTGTTTACTCTTCTTGAATCTATATATGTTTGGGTTAGGCTTAAAATATTTCTTAACTCTTTCTTTAAACCTTACATTCCTTTCAGGACATCTAGATGCAAAATGACCAATCTTATTACATGCAAAACATTTAAAAGGTGCTTTTCCTTCATACTTACTTCCAGTTGGACCTTTAGGTATTCTTCTAGCAAATAAGGCTTCAAGTTGCTCAAATTCTTCATCTTCTTTCCTCATGTCTTCCAATTATTTTGCATATAGGGCTCTCCAATCATTCTTGCTGGTAGATATTGATGATGATGCATGAAAAGCAGGTTCAGACTTTACAACTCTAGAAGATCCAAATTCTTCAAGCTCAAAAGCAGATAATTTCCCAATCAGAATATCTCTGTTGACTGAAGTGTTTTCCATTGTTCTTAACTCATTAATTGTAGTTGCCTTCATCTTGTAAGCTGATGGAAGGGCTCTCAAGACTTTGGAAACTATTTCATCTTCACTTAGAACTCCTCCACAATATTGAATTCTCATAACAATCTCATTTACTCTTTCCATAAACTTAGCTGATGATTTGTCATTCAATCCCATAATCTGCTGATCAGTAAGTGCACACAGGAGGGCTTCTCTAGCTCTGCAATCATTTTCAATATTCTTATCCAGGTCTGCAGGAGTAGGATTCCCAGATGTCGGATCATAAGGTGTGTATCCTTTCTCAGTGATCTCCCAAATATCCTTGCCAAGACATCTAAGATGAGTCTCTAGTCAAATTTTCAATATCCCATAATTTGTTCCATCAAGCTTAGGGATTTCTCTTCTGAAAATAGTTGTCCGTAGATTAGAAGTGTTAGTTGCCATAGGATCTACCTCAAGCAGTTAAGCTTCTGCAAAAGAGGACCAAAGCCTTGATACCAATTGTTAGGATAACCGATCAACAACTGAGAGAGGAGGTGAATCAGTTACATTAACAGGGTATAACTTTTAATCCACAATACAACCTTAAACAAATCAAGTATCGGTAAAGAAAAGACAGATGTCGATAGGAACAGATACCGGTAAACAATACAACTTAACAATTAACCCAATAATCAATGCAAAGCAACCATACCACATAACACCATGATTTGTATGTGGAAAACCTAGAAATGGAAAAACCACAGTGGGAAACCTACCCACAATCAGATGATACTTCTGCAAAAAGTATGTGTTACAAGAGGGGCCTGCACTTGCAAGAAGGCACACTGCCTAGAGCATACTACTCATTACAAAAGAGTCTCACCAACTACAGAGAGGCTAAAACCTTCTCAAGATAAATGGACAACAATCCAATAGAATGAAATGTTGGAAATAGCATCGACCATGCCAGATTACAGTCTCGGTTAAGCTCAATGTCAGAGGACTAAATCCTCTTTTGAATCCAATTCGATCACCAATGATTGATCACCTCCTTTGTCTGAATGATATTACAATATTCGCACAATAATTTCCTTGACCATGACCTTTTCAATAACCATGATACTTTACAAAGAGTTTCCACCTCTAATTTATACAAACCCTAAGGCCTAAACCAATTAGGTCAACCACCTAAAGATATTACAATAATATCATTACATAATTTCATTTACAATGATATGCCATGTTGGCTTAAGACCAAAACAATAATAACAAATCCATAAATCATCTTGAATCATCCTGGTAATGTGTAGAGTACACGCTAGCATGATACCAGTCCATAACCTAGATAGGTACTGGACCTATTCTGGGTCCACCATGCCAAAGAAATGTCTTCAAGCATTTGAAGCATGATCTAAGAACATCTTTAGCATCCTAAAGTCCATGAAGAAGTTGCACCAACACAAATTATGCATCTTGTCACAATTCCTCAATGAAAGCTCTGTCGGTAAAGCCTTAAACCAGTGCTGGTAAGCGTTTACTAGAGTGTATGATAACATCCAATTACCAAGCCAATACCAACCAACCAAAAAATTATCATGGAGCATATAACTCATGAGATCCAATATACTTCATTGATCCAAACATGTTGGAAGTGTGAACAGATAATCTCTTATGTCACTAACACTAGATCTTCTACCGGTAACCAAAACTTGTCTACCGATAACCATCCATATCAGCTAGTGTTGACATCAATGACAAAACATCAATGCAACACATAATCAATTCATCCATAATGCCAACAGGGATCACCTCAAAAGACCCCACTGTAGCCATCCCATGAGAAAGAAAACAAAAAGAGGAATCCAAAAAGCAAACAAAACCCAGTCCAACCTCTGGAATGGAGAGGACCAATCCCCCAAACCTTGTGCAAGGAAGCAACAATAGAGTGCCTCTCCCACAAGAAAATCTAGCCACAAGGGACCAAACATCACCATAGACACAAAGAGGATTAGAAGCAAAACCAACCCCATACCACTCCACGTGGGAAGAGAAGGTATAGCACGAGGTGAAAATTCCCCCAAAACCATGTCAGTTGCACCCCTCACAGAACCTACTGCAAACTCCAAAAACCTTTGGACCCCACCAAAGGGGAATACCGTGCACAAGGCATAAGTAAGAACAAAATCCACAGAGGGGCTTTCTCCCAAACCGTCTGCTGTCTCATCCGGATCTCCCTCATCATCACCCTCGTCGCCCTCTTCAGTGGCACAAACCTCAGCACTCCTTCTTGCAAAGCTCCTGTTCCCTTTGCTTCACTGTAGTTAATGCATGCCTTTATCATGATAGAACATTTAAAACTTGATCATTATTGTTGAAAGAAAGACATCGGTTTGAATGTTTGACACCTTGATTGCAGACCTGTGGTCAATTACTAAATGTGTTCTCATAGGATTGATGTATCATTTACATTAGTTACGTTTAAAATGAGAGAGAAAGAGAGGGTTGTATTTACATACAACTTACACCTTTTCAGATTTAAATTTTGATGAAGACAAACATCAAGGACCACTTTCTTGCTATCATAAAAACCAATCATTGTAATTCAAAATCTATAGCCGAAAAGATTAGATTGTAGGGGTGTTGGGAAGCCTAGTCCATGGACAAGGGCATTGGGTGCCCCAGTCTCAACAATTTACTCAAGAAAAAGGTCATGAGTAGGGTATTACAGCTAGTTTCCAAAATAAGTCCCACAAATAAGCATAATCAGATGTGAACCAGGCATAGAAATCAAAGTGTTAAACCCCACATCTTCAATAGTTAGTGCAGCCCTAATTTAGTACATATCTTAGTTAGTTAAATTGAAATGGTGATGGTGAATTTATTCCATTGGTTGTGTCCTTCTACTTACTTATATATATCTTCTTTGATTATGATGAAAATTAAAATAGCTCTAACATGTATTTTTTTCATGTGATGAACTAATAAGTAATAATCAATAATTTCTTATGCATATATGAAGTATTGAATATGGATTGAATTTTTGATTCCTTGGAATTGATGAATAATTAATTTATGCATAGGGATATTGGAATTTGGATATTAATTAATATGATATTAAGATAATCCAATTGAATTTCTCATTGTATAATGCAAGAAAGAGGGTGTGCAAATAAAAGAAAGGAGAGAGAAATATACCTGATCAAACACCCCATTAGTATTTTGTAAGGATAACCTATGTGCTATAAATGGGAATGAAAAAATATAATTATCATGCTTATGGGATTCTTATATTAAGGTTCAAGTAGATATAATTTTAAGTCATATAATGAAAAGGGGGCTTAAGGTTTGCAAATCATTGGGTTATGTCAAAACTCATATGTGTATTTGTATTGGTGTTCCTAGTTCCACTACAATAATTTTTGATGAAAAGAGACCTTCTCCTCATAAAGGAAAAAGGTTGAAACCTTAATGGATATTCTTGAATTAAGAAATGTTACCTTTGATATGAAACCCCTATCTTCGATTCTTACACAAGGATTGATGTTGCTCGATTGGTATTATGACATGCATTAATCATGGAGGTACTTGTAAAACTGGATCTAAAGTATTTATTACTCAGGTTTTAGCATAATTTTTTTTTTTGATAATTAAACTACTAGTTTGGCCCAGTCCCCTGCATTAATATAAAAATAAAATCACATCATTGTGAAATCCCTTCTGAGATAGAGTTTCTATTGACATATTACAAAATTGCTTGCAAGAAGATATGGTTCGTAAGCATTAAAGTTTATAGATATTTGTTCACCATCTAATACTACCTACCATATAAGTCTATTCTCAATTTCCTTTACTATCTACCTTGTTAAGCCTACTAAAGAAACTTATAGGACATTATAATAAAAACCTCAAAAGAAAGGGGCTTTTCTAACATCTCTAACCTTCAGTACTATCCTCCATTTTTGCATTTTCCATGGGGCTTCCAGTTTCCATATTGTTTCAATGACTCTGTAGCTCCAAACCTTCCATCTCCATGAACTTTGCTATCTAGTTCGGCTCTAGATTCACCACCACATTTGTCCAATTTAGAAGGAAATTTAGATTCATCACTGCTTTCTCCCTATGGTCCTGATATTCCATTTCATGGATGAGAAGAATAATTGGCAATTTTTTGATATCCTCTCCCTTTTTGTCAAAATGATGCAGAGAGTCTTGGAGCTTTGTTTGTTACACCTTCTTGAGTGACTTGTCCTACTCAACCCTACAACTACTCAATTCCTTCCTATGGCACTTTGCAGGGGTTATGATAATGAGACCTCCTAGGTCTAAACCTTCTTTACTTGCCTCCTAGGTATAGCCAATGGTTTCTGGACAATCAACTCCACTCCTTGAGGTGGCCACCTCAGTTACTCATACACTCCTCTCCTGGGCTCCAACCACTCCTACAAGGATCTTAACACACAATCACTTCCTATGGTTTCCTAATGCATCTACAAGGTGTCTTCAATGTATTTGGAGGTTTGAGGCTCACCAAATCCATCGCCTTGGCTTCCTAACCCTTCTAGGTCTCTATCGGCACCAAAATAGGCCTAATTGCATTAGCCCTCCCTATGAGGTTTTAGGGGTTTACTTTTTGAAAGTCCCAAACAAGCCTAGAAATAAATTATCGATTTGACTACCCTTTTGGAAGTTACAAACAATACTAGAAAAGTGCATTTGGTTTATCTATACAAGTGGATTTTTCAATGTTGCACTATTTTGAAGGGTTTTAGGCCTAACCGGTGAATTGGCAAGATGGGTCTAAAACTCTTCACCAGTAAAATCTCATGCTCCAATAAATTTGGGAACCTTCAAGGGAAATCAAAGGGATTTCCATTCATGTGTCACTTGGTCCTGCACCAATCCCCATGTTCTCATAAATCACACCTTTCTTGTTGTCCTAACTCACCTACTCCCAGCAGTGAGCCTAGGGCTTCATTGTTTCTCCTGCTCCTGCACTTGCAACACCACACGCCCTATTATAAACCTATGTATAGACCCTAACCTAGCATTCTTAGTGATTTCAATAAGTTTCATCCAAGAATGCCTAGGTTAGAGCCATTTCTTGCTCTTAAACCCTACTTGCAAGGGTTTTGCTCCTAGTTGCAAAGAATGGAGGTAATCTCTACAACTTAGGACAATAAAACCTGAAAATAAAAGTTTAAGAAGACAAATTAAATGAATACCCATAATTACAATGGATTTACACCATCTAGTCCGTACTGGACTGTACAAAACAATGAAAATAAGAGTAAACTATCAAAAATCGGTGGAAACAAGGTTGCTTCACATACCAAAAACTTTCTCTTGCATTTCCAAACCTCCAACACATACAATGAAGTGAATTTTAGATTATATGCTCTTGTTCCAGTTGGTTCAACCAACATTTAATGCCTAAAACCAAAAATGCAACTTTTGAAAGAAATTGCAAAATGTTGCTCAGCAACTTTTGAGAACTTTTGGCTCCAAGATGCAACTTTGAATTCTAATGTATTTTAAGACTCCTGAAGGTCCTGTAACACCCTAGAAGACCTAAACACAACACAATTGAACCCTAAAACATGAATACATTCATCTAGAGTACTTTACCTGTGAACTACCTAAGCATCTCACTTCTCAGGTTGTCAGCATCCTGGACACAATTGACTCAAACCAAAACTTGGACAACTCAACCATGGCTCTACTGAGTCCTCAACGGTTGTTCCATTATGGTGCAATAGGTGATGTGATATCAATATGAGGAGATGAAATAAAAGGCTCAAGAATGGGGTCACATGTGAGAATCCCCATATTCAAGTATCCAAAGTTCTCCTCAAAATCTGAACCATCACAAGAAGTGTGATCATCATGTATAGAATCATCAAATGTGAAATCATCATCATCAACAAAATCTGAAAAGGAGTATAATCGAGATGCATGATCAACCACCCCAGTCGCAATGATAGCTCTAGTCTCCAAGTCTCTAATGAAAACTGAGTCAGGTGTGAACTCCACAACCCTCTTAGTTGCGCCATGTGTGATTTGATAGATAGAAAGGAGATTGTTTGTCAAGTGGGGTACACACAACACATCATTGAAGGAGTTATCCCCAATGTCAATAGATCCTTTCCCAATCACATCCATGTATGTATGATTGCCCATCAAAATCTATGGCATGGTGCAAGGCTCAAAAGTAGAGAACATAGACTGCGAACATGCCATTTGATGAGAAGCCCTTGAATCTAGAAGCCATCTCTCTGAATTATGACTAATAGTAGCACATAAAGCTTTTCCTTTTCTTGTTCCAAAAGAGTGAGTCTTCCCACTTGTAGAAGCCATGAATGCTTGCCCTTTTCCTTTTGAATGTGAGGAAGTGGAAGTTGATGAATCATCCTTCTTGTAGACTTTAGGCAAATCAATGTTATGCTTTTTGATGATATGTGTAAGCTCATCAATCTTCTTAGAATGGCAACGATGCTCCTCATGACCAATCTTTTTACAATAAGCACAAGTAGGTCTCTCCCTCTTTGGTGAATTATCTCTCTTGGAAGAGGATGAATCTCCTTGTTGTGGAGAAGATGGTGCTTTTCCCTTAGGCTTTGATTGCCATTTCTTCTTGTTTGAGTTGTCCTTTCCTTGATTTCCTTTGTTCCCTTGATTTGCCACTAATGCTTGAGACTTAGAAGCCTTAAGAATGCCCATGCTTATCAACTTAGTTTGTTCCATCATCAACATTTCATTGAAAGCATCAAATGTAGGCATTTTGTAGCTTGAACCCATTGTCATCCTATGGGTTTGGAAACTAGAAACAAATGCTGCATATTCTTGTGGAAGCTTGCCTATCAAGTTGAATATCAATTGAGTATCCTTCTTATCAATGCCACAATCTTTGAGTTGTGCCCTCAACTCATTTGCCTTAGTGACATAATCTTGTATAGTATCAAAGTTCTTGGGATCTAACATGGTGAGATCACTATCAATTTGATATCCCCTAATCTCATCAACTTGACCATACAAGTCTTGAAACTTTTTCCAACCATCCTTGATTAGAGTACATTTCTCAATACGAAAAATGAGATCCTTTTATACATACTTTCTTAAGGTACCAATTGCCATGATATTTTTAGTGAGCCAATCCAAGTGACCAACTGGATCAACCTTAGGATCAGCGGGAGCAACAATAGTTCCATCAATGTAATGAGTGAGTCCTTTTTCCATAAGTTTACTCCATGCATCAATTTTCCAAGTAGCATAATTATGAGGAGTTAAGAGAGGAAACTTAGAAGAACCCATAGTAGCAAAAAGGAAGGAACACAAGAGCACAAAAGCACAAGATACATCCCCCCCCAAATTCAATCAATCAAAGTACCCCCCCCAAAGTGATGATTTTGGCACTTTATACTTAGTGTGATTACAATGAGCCACTTGCAAAACAAGGCAAAGTGGACTTATGATGCAAATTTTACAACTTCTCAAATGAGATACAGGAGACTTCAATCAATAGTGCAATGAATCTAACTGAGATTCAAGCAAATATACAAGTACCAAGAGAGCCAAAAATGGCCAATATCTGAAAGTACAATTTCTACTTACAATGGCATCAATCGGATAGCATCATGTGAAAGTAGACGAAAAAATAGGCACTTTCAAAAAAAAATGGCACCTAAAAAGGAGGTCGTATGACCCTAAACGAAGCCTCTGAAGTTGCAAAAATTGGGATTACTCAGGTACAGTCACCAAAAATTAAATTTTCTGAAAAATTAGTGAATCAAAATCAAAAAAATTCTTCACCACTATGGAGAGCATGAAATTCTAGCCCATTTCAAAAAAAATTGCACCCAAAAAGGAGCAAAAATGAGCAAGTTATGGCCATTTGAAGTTGAACTGCAAAATAAAAAAGCTCAATGAGAGGGGCTTGCAAAATTTTTGAAAAATGATGATGTGGTGCTGATGTTAGCAATTCACTGTGTTAAATTTGACGGCCATATGACCGTCGCAAAAAATTCGCCTCCGTACTATAAGGACTGCTGACTGTGCAGGGCGTACTGTACGAATTTGCTGACTGGGCAGTGTGTGTCAGCTCTGCGTGGCAGATGACGTGGTGGATGACTGTGCGTACGGGTTTTACCAGTGGGCCAGTGGTGGACGTGGGGGCCACCTATTTTGGTGGTCGCTGACAGAGGGAGCGGCCGGAGCCGAGGGGCCAGCGGAGTTTATGTCCCGGCCGGTAGGAGGGGGCTGTGGTTGCCGGAGAGGGGAAGTGGTCCGGATGGCGGCGACGGGGATGGTGGGTACCGGCACAGGCGGTGGATGGTACAGGCACAAGCAGAGCGTGGCGAGGATGGGACGGTCAGTGCTGACAGCGACAGACGGGAGGATGAAAGTCGAGGTGGTCGACGAGAGGAAGGGGCCGCAACTGAGGATACCAGAGGTGGCGGCGGCACGGGCTATGTGGACCGGTGCTGCAGACCTGCAGGGTATGGCAGGTCACAAGGGGGGTCAAAATAGGCCGACTTTATAACCAAAATTCATGGAAATATCCTCCTGGACGCAATGGCGGGGTCAGATCTGGTCTAGGACGCCTCAAAAAGATGTTGCTCTTCAGATCTGCCTCTTGACATCGCAATAATGCCTCTTCAAGACGAATCAATGAAGCCCCAATGGCTCTGATACCATGTGAGATTTTGCCAAGATCAAAAGCTCAATGAAATGTACAAAATAGAGACACAATATAGGACAAGAATAAACTGTATTCTCATCAATAGAAAATGATCAATAATATCAATTTACATACAATGTAGATGAGCTTGCTTATATAGGCAAGGCTAGGGATATGTGAGCACACAAACATGACATGTGGCTCAATAAGAAACAAGGGTAGGTAGGAAATAGGTGTGGGTAGGTAGGAGAAATAATATAATAGTCCACATGAGGTGGGTCACCCACTGAATGTGGAGTGTAACAACAAGATCAACACCATAAAAGGTGGAATTTCTCCTACACACACTATCCCAATGTGGCACAAACACCCAAGTGTCTCATACCCAAACTATTATGAAATGCATTTCCTAAGTAAACTTAAGTAAGTGTAATAATATCCAAGATGAATAATTATTTACACCAACACCTTATTCTTTTTTTTTCTTTTCCTTTTTTTTTAATGCCATATGGTTTCTTTATAATGGGCTCAATGTTGGACCTCCATCCCTTTTTTTCCTTCAATCTCTCAAAGTATTCCAAATAGTAACATAATTTATCACAAGAAATCTCACAGAAAGCACACAATTTGGCTAAAAATTTTCTAAGAAGTCTACCAGAAATAAATTGTATGTTTTTTTATAATTAGAGACTCATAATTTGAATTACTATTGGACTTGGATTAATCTACTAATAATTTTTTAGTATTAACATTTCTTTAGTTGAAAATTAAATTTAAAATGTAATTAAAATAAAAACATTACATTGAAAACTTTTCGCTTCACTTGTTGATCAACATTAGTCAATTTTTAGTCTCTAATTATAATAGTTGATAAATTTTAACAAATGATGGGTATGTACTTGTTTCTAATTTGGTATTTACTATTTTGGTCATCTACCATGTTGGGTGAATGCATTTTCATAAATTGTGTCATATTAAGAAAACTCTAATTTACACCCTTTAGGCATGACATGCAATGCGTTCGAAGCTTGATCTCTTTGCATTATATAATTTTTAAAAGCTAATCTTTGTTCATATTTTGATTGATATTTTTTACTCTATTTTGATTAGTTGTTGTTAGTTAGAGTATTATAGTTGAAGGAATTCCTGAACTAAGTAGGAGAATACCACATAGTTTGTAAGCGATTTGTAATAGGAAACCAGTAATATTCATCACGTGATAACAATTGCAAGCTCAAGAAGATGAACAAGGCATTGACTTAAAACCACTAGTCATTTTATTGTTGGGGAGAAGGAGAATATAATTTAAAAATTTTACATGTTTTATTGTTCAGCTAGGTAATTGAAGATTTTTGAGAGAGATAAAATTGTTATTATTAGGTTTCTAATGTTTTCAAATTTTGATTTCCTAGAACTTTTGAATGTCGAAGAAGAAAGATTCATTAAATCTTGATTACTTTTCCCAAATGAAAATGTTTTGTTGCACACCTAAATTATTTTTTAAGTTAACTACAAAGGTGACTTGTTTTTCTATAGGTAAGATATGCTTATAACTTTAAGTGCTTAAAGGGAAGTATAAATTATATAATTTGAACTATGACTCTAAACTTTTATTTGAAATGAGGTGGGTTTTGTTGTTCACTACTTTCAGCAAATAATTTTTTACAAGCTACAGCCCAATACATAGATTTGATCCTAGTGGAGATAAAGACTTGCATTGTAATTTCTTTTTTGTTGAATTCTGTGCAGGTAGGATGATATGATTTTTTTTTTCCATACTAGCTATGTGATGTCACTGAATCTTGATCCCTAGGCACTTAAAAATATTTTTCATACAAACTTCAAATTATTTTCCATACTAGCTTTGTTAATGATTTGTTGTTATGAAAATTTCAAACTTCTTGTGGAAATATTTATGAACTCTTTTAGTTTTGAGGCCAGATACCCATGTAGTATTATTACTGCTTAGTAATTGTTTAAGATGGTGATTTGCAATTTAATCTTATTTCTTGCTTCAATACTGTAAATAGCAAAATATGTAGGAAAAAACATAACGTGCTATAGAAAATTGACAATGTTTGTGGAAAAGTAAATTTATTACCTTAGTTGAATTTATAACACATAAGGTATTAAATGTATTTCAATCGTGTTCTCTCAATACTAAGGCATGTTTAGTAAGAGAAACTTGTTGATATTTATATTATATCATTCTTAGTCCCATTTTGATATGCTTACCATTTGTGAAGTGTAAATTTGATTTGATTTCTAAATTGTAATTATTTTGTGGAAAGCTAAAGTATTAGGTATCTATTCTCCAATAATCAATTTTATGTATTAAACTTTTTTAAATGGGGTTGCTTATTATTATGTCTTTTCAAACATGTATAGATTTTCAAACCAATTATTTTTGAAATTTTATCTCTAATGTACAATGATTAATGTATATATGATTGTGTATTTTAAAACATGTTTATTTTTTTAAACCAACTATATTTAAAAAAATCATTTTGTAGGTTTAATATTCAATACTTAACGTGGAGTTGTCTGTCAATCTTTCATTTATTTTACAAATGGGAAATATATATGATGTTTCTTAACTTGAATTTTTTTATATTGTTTGTTTATTCAAACTAAAGCACTTCCTTTTTATTTATTTAAATGACTCTCGATAGTAATTTGTATTTATTCGAATTTATTTATGTGTTTCTATTTGTAATATCTACTGCACCTTACATTATCCTAACTTCTAATAAATTTGTAAACTAATTCCTGTTTCCAATATTTGATTTATTTAATTTGGACATTATTGTATTTCTTAAATACCTTTTGTTTACACTTAAATATGTGATTTGATTTAAATATTTTACTTCTAGATGTGACAATTTTCTCCTCCATAATTAACATTTTTATTAGTTTTTTTAGGTCATTACAAATCCTCAACAACAAATTCAAATAATTGATTTCAAGTAGTGATTTAGAAGTCAATGCTTCATTACCATCGATTGGCACAAATGTGTTTGTGAAATGGAGTGGGTTTAATGAAACAGACATCCAAAATTTTGCACATTCTCTTTCGCTTAGTTGTAGTCAGACTGTTGAACAAGTAGAAGTAACAAGATCTTGTACATGTGATATCAAAGAGTTTGAATTCAGGGAAATGGAATAAATTGTAATTAAGTTTCATGTAACATGCATGGAATTATTTGGATTTGGTAGTTTCCTACGGGAAATGTATTGTGATGATTATTATTGAGAGGGCAATGCTCCTATTATCCGTTGTGCATTTCAAAACCATATGAATCATACGTAGTATGGTATTATTGTAGTTCCCTATGTGGTTTACCAAGAACTGAACTTGTATGACCCCTTTCACATAAATAAATTGTTGGAAGTTGTTTAACTTATTTCATCAAAGTCTTACATTGTTTTCTCTTATGTTTCATCAAGAGATGTTATAAGTTAACTTTATATAACTTTTTTTTAGTCATAATACAAGTTTCTCAATCTATACTTTAAAACCTTTCACATTAAATTTCTCGCTTTAACCCTATGTTGTGTGCAATAGAATGAGACATTTCAGTTGTTTCTATAATATGGATGATTTAAATAACACACCCATTATTTATTCTAACTAAATTCAAACAAATATTGTAATTAATTTTTTAAATCATAATACAAGTTTAATGATCTATACTTTACACCCTTTCACTTTAAAGTTATCACTTTAATCCTATTTTGGTGTGTAGTAAAAATAAAAATTTGAGTTTCTTTTATAATATGGATGATTTGAATTATAAACCCATCATTTATTCTAATTCTCAAGCTTATTCAATAACTGAATGTCAATTATTGTGATTGAAGAGTTCATTTAATTTATGAAAAATGTTGAAGTTTCCTACCTTAATAGTTTAAAGCTACCTTTAACCAAGTCTCCTATTTTATTGTGATATTATTTTCACTATCTTTGGCACTTTTTCTTTAACCATGAGATCAACTTTATCTCAACCCAAAAATTCCAGCATATAATTCCAAAATAATTGTCAGGTACATGTATGTCTTTCTATATTTACATCGTCTTTACCATTGCAAATTAAATTTTTCCAATTGCCTTAGATAATCATTAATTGTAAGAAAATATTTTATGTTACATATGCATTTAAGCATTCTTGTAAGTAATGAATTTTTTTCTAGATTACGCTTATGTCTATCATATTTATTAATATGGCTATAAATTTGTCATGATTACTCTATCCATTTTATAGAAAAATAAAGTTGTCCTGGTTACTTTTAGGGAAGGACGATATCAAGGATTTCTTTTTCGCTACTTATGAAGTTGACCGTTGTAATTCAAAATTTGGGGCCAAAATGCTTGGACAGGTCCATTAGGTGCTATAGTCAAAGGAAAGGGGCTCTAGACACCCTTTTAGGAAAAAATGTCGGCTAGAAGAGAGGTCGTGAGAAGGGGATTCCACCTAGTTTTTGGAAAAGGTCCCTAAACTAAGCACAATCAGCTATTAACTAGATATAACCACCAAAGTGGGTCTAATGTGAGTGATAAAAAAGGTGTACAATCTACTACACTACACTATCAAGTGACTCATTCCCATCAATCAATTGAATAAAATAAATTAAGAATTCAATATTTTATGAGTAATGTTTCACTTATTTGCCTTGACCTAATAAAACAAGAAAAAAAAAACTTGTTTGGATTACACAATGTGTAGGCCTGTGAAGTTCAATTGATGGAAGAAACACTAAATGATCTGCGTACAACTTATGAAAATTTGGTTTTCTAAATTACACTTTCCTATGAGAAAATCATGCTGATGAGTAGTATGGAAAAGGAAGTTCTCCTTACATTGAACTTGTGTTTAAGATTTACTTGAATAACATGTAACAAACTTATGCTTCAAAACTATGTATATAGTATATAATATTATAATAGTTTTAAGGTTTCCATTTAGCATGAATAGTTGTAGCTACAATTGTTTTTGATGAAGATAAACTGGTTTTATAGGGACCTGAAACCCAGAGTGTTATAGACCAAGGCCAGCAGCCAATTAGATAGTAAAACTAAGACAAACAGGGGACAAACCCCACACAGATCGAAAGCCAAAATACCAAAATAGCTGAACCAAAAAATAGGGAAAAGCAATCAACTAAGAGAGTGCATCAATTCAGTTTTTTTCTGAATAATCCTCTTATTAATTTTTTCCAAATCCTCCTTGATGAATCTGGAGGTTCTGGAGTCCTGGCTTCGGCTCCTTGTTCTAGTGCAAGGACCTAAGAGAGTCTTCCCACCAACAACACTCTATCCACCCTCTAAGGCATTCTTTTTTATGCTTTTCCCCCAAGAGAGGGTCACTGGCGATGGTCCTGGTTCTATAATCAGTCATCATGAAATTAATTTTTTTCAAACCATCAGCACTATTGTTCATCACCTGACTACTGATTTCCACCAGATTGTTCAGGTTTTCCTTGATCTCATTCACATCCTCTTCCAACTTCTCAATTTTGCGCTCATGGTCAACCTTCATAGTTTCCACATCCTAATAAATTTTCTGGATCATACTCATGATCTTCTCAGTTTTACTGGGCCCACAGAATTCTATGAAAGTCTCAACAATTCCTTTAATCCCATCTTTTAGGGATCCAATATCCTTATCCACCCACCTTCATTACTTCTCCCGACTTCTAGTAGTCTCCAAAAGCAGATTTCCCAGCACCCTCTCCTCCTTTTTATCACTTTTATTTTCCTTATTCACAAACCCCTATTTTTCATCATCCACATTGATAGGGATGTCCAACCTAATCTCGTGGTCTAGGACCTTGGATTCACTATATTTGGTTAATATTGTTTTCTTTTTGGTGGGTGGTTCCAGGTATTGCATTTTCCTGCTACCAGATTTGAACTTACTTTCTGCTCCCCTTCTTTCTTTGGTCTATACTCAGGGTCCTTCGTATCCTTGATATCACGCCAATCCATGGCAGTACCACTATCATCCTCATCCATCTTCGTGTCAGAGACCAACTGCACATCAGGGTTAGAGGAGGAAATGTGGGTTCTATCCTTGGGGGAGGGTTTCACTTCATGATCTTGGGTGTATTCCATAATCAACAAGATAAGGCCTTCATGAATCACAGGGTTATCCTTGTTTTCAAAATGTTTAACTAAACTATTCTCCAAGGATGAAACCAAATAAAAAGGTATGGAAATAAATCTACGATGCCTAAAATGATTTAAGATATTAAAATGATGTGATAATATGCTAGCATATCTACCATCCAAGGTGATGTACCTCATGATAAATTATGTCATATTAGCCTAGAGGGAAATCAGCTCTTTCCTATTATAGCCACCGTCTGCCATTTTCGTAACCCTTTGTCTTTCCTTTTCCTTATCATAAAAGGAATCAATAGCCTCCTCACCCAACTTCTTGTCTCTATAGAATTTTATGCCTTTCATATCTAGACCAGTAACAGTGGCAGCCAGGTTTTCATTGACTTGAAACTCCGCACCAAAGACAGACAGCACACTCTTCTTCCAACCTTTAACAAAGCTTTCTGTAACAATGGCAGAATGACCATGCAGTCTCTCCAAAAAGGGCACCATCCCACTATTAGAAATTTCCTCCCGAGCCTCCTTATTCTTCTGCCACTTATCATAGGTTGTGGGTTCAAATCTATTCTTTTCACCTCCCATTCTGTAGCTTGAGCAAATTAGACAACAAGGCTCCAAAAAAACTAGGAGGAAAGCAAACCAGAAATAGGGAAAACTGAAAGTTCTAAAACTTCTCAAAGTGGTAATAATTCAAACTACCACCCCAACGGTTCCCATTCCATCATAATCTTTCATTATTAACTTCATTGGAAAGGCCGAACATCTTGACATCATTTCTTGCAAGGTTGCATAGAGTTTTCAGGAAATTTTCCTCTCCTCTCCACCATTTAACCACCACGTTACCCACCTCCAAGTTGGCCAAATGATCTGTAGGTTTTTTCCTTCTCGAAAAATGTGTGATATCTTGAAATAATGCAGGTCGGCTATCATTTCAAGGCAATCCTTGATTAAGTTTGAAATAGTCCACCTAGGCACCGTACATCCCTTAATGCATTTGACAATGTTAAGCGAGTCACTTTCCAGCCAGACCCATTTGAACCCCTCCTTGCTCGCCATGCGTAGTCCTATGTAGGAGGCATTGGCCTCCACAAAATCATTAGTTGTGGTGCCCAAAAGGGAGCACCACCATAGAGACTAGAGAAGCCAAATGGTTCCTCGCCACTCCCCCATAGCCAGTCATCCCAGGATTTCCTTTGGCCACCCCGTCGATATTAATTTTGATCCACCCCGGAAGGGACGGATTCCAAGAAACATTCTCTTTGGTATGTTTAATTTTATAAATAGAGATAGATATATTCCAGCATATCTACCACCGCTTGATAGTATCCCATTACTCCTAGCTAGACTCAAGAGTCCAGGATCATTTTTCCCACCAGGATAGTAATTAAGAAAATTATCCTTAATAGCATTCCTTATTCTAATAGCCACCACAAGAGCAATGGACTCCATATCTTTGAAAACCTTATTATTTATTTCCTTCCACAAACCCCAAGCAATATGAGGTAGGGATAAGTTCCATAGAATACCAATCACATGGTTGTCATAAGGGTACTTCCATTGGAACCAAAAGTTCTGAATAGAATCAGGGGGGGACCCAAATAATATTCCACGGGTTGAAAAAGAAGGCCTAGATGTCCCTAGCATAGGAGCAATGTAAGAGCAGATGATCAACATTTTTTGCTTCTTCTTTACATAAAAAACATCTATTACTGATGGGGATCCCACGTTTATAGAGATTATCAATGGTAGAGATCTTATTTTGCATGAATAACCAGAAGAATATATTAACTTTAGGAATTGAGAGTTTATTCCAAGCTCCAGCCCAAAAGGGGGGAGGAGAAAAAGACTTGGTGATGATTCAGAAAGCATCTGCCACCAAAAAATGCCCCAAGGTAGAACCATTCCATATAGCCACATCTTCCACCAGAGGATGGAATGATGATCAGGTTCAGCCAAGAGTACAAAGCAGCCAAAGAAGCATCCAAGGTTCTGAGGTCCACCCAAACTCCATTACTCATATAATCTGCAACCCAAGTTGCAATGAGATTAATGCATTTCTCTTTGAATTAGAAGCCCACACTGAATTAGACAAAGGCCCCTCTCTTGTCCACCAATCATCCCAAAACTTTATATTTCTACCATTTTCTAGAACCCATCGGCTTCCCTGAGAAATAATGAAAGAGGATCTGAAGAAATTATTCCAAATATGAGAGACAGAAGTCGGGAGGGAATAATTTTCCAACATTCTTTGGAAATCATGAATTTGGTATTAGTCCTTGAAAATATCGATCAATTCATTGTTCTCCTTTAAACATCTCCATAGCTACTTAGCCATTAAAGCTCTATTAAAGTCTTTTAGATGTCTGATATCTAGGCCTCCTCTATTTCTAAGCAAACAGGTGAACAAATGAAGCCTACTCTTGGATTTAGAACCTGACCAAAGCAATTTCTTTTGTATACTTTCATTCTATTAGCAAATTTGGCCAAGATTTTAAATAGACTCATAGCATACACGGGAAGGTTCTGAAGAGAAGCCTTAATTAATTGAAGTTTACTCGCTTGGCTTAACAAAGCTCCTTTCCAACCAGCCATCTTCATTTGAAATCTATCAATCAAACTAGACCAGAAGGAGTCCAAGGTAGGTCCCACACACAAGGGAAGACCCAAATATGAATAAGGGAGAACACCCATTTTGCAGCCCAAAATATTGGCAATCTTCATTTTTCTATTCTCAGAAATATTCATGAAGAAAATGGAGCTTTTAGAAAAACTGACTTTTTTCCCCGATCCTTTCTCATAAGTATCTAGGATAGCTTTAATAGTATTTGCTTCTTTAATCAAACTTTCCCCCATCAGTAGTGTATCATCAACAAATTGATGGTGGGAGCAAATAGTAGCTTGGGAAGAAGGTTTTAAACCCCTCAAATTGCTCTTCCTAACATCTCTCTGGATAGTTTTTTCGAAAGCTTCACTCATCAGAATAAAGAGAAACAGGGAGAGAGGATCCCCTTGTCTAATACTCCATGATGCCAAAAACAAACAAACATCGAACCATTGACCAAAACCTAAAATTTGGGAGTGGTAACACACTGATTGACAAGCTCGATGAAATGGTTACCAAAACCAAAGGATTGAAGCACTTTAAACAAAAAAATCCAATTGACCTGATCATAAGATTTGAGAAGATCCAACTTCAACAAGAAGCCCGATTTCTTAAAGAATGGATATTCTCATGGACAACAATAATAGAATCCAAAATCTATCTACCAGGTACGAAACCATTCTGATGCTTTGAAATCAAAGAATGCAGCAAATTTTTAAGCCTAAACACAATGATCTTGGTAAATATTTTATAGATCGAGTTACATAAAAAAATGGGTCTAAAGTCCTGAAAGGAATAGGCATCAGGTTTCTTAGGGATCAGGACAAAAAAAGGTAGCATTCAGTTCCTTAAGAAGAGATCAGGGCCAAGAACTTTATTACCTTCACAGGAAAAGTCTGCAGCTCTAACCTCATCATGAGATGGGATTATGGTTAGTTCCTTATTCATGTCTTGGGAAATAGTACATCTAAACTTCGACAGGATCTCATCTTGAGCATTAACATCCTGACAGCCATCATCCGAAAGAAGAGTGGAAAAATATATAATGGCTTCCTAGTTTAACTCCTCATGCTTATCAATCCAGCCATGATCCACTAATATTTTATTGATTTTGTTTGAGGCCCTATGTTTGAGGATAGTCATATGAAAAAACTTCATGTTTTTGTGACCAGATTTGAGCCATAAATCTTTGGACCTTTGATTCCAGAATTCCTCCTCCTTAGAGATGATATCATGAATCTTGGTAAGTAACTCAACTTCTTTATCCATAACCATAGGATCATACCCCACATCTTGAATCTGAGACTGTACATCATCCAAATCTTTCTTAAGGTTTTCTTTTATCTGAAAAATATTGCTGAAGGAAAATTTATTCCAGAGTTGGATATTGGAAATAATATTGGCTAGTTTATTAGCCACTCTAAACATTGCAGTTCCCTAAATGTCAACATTCCAACATTTAGAAATATTGTCATAAATATCTAGAGCTAAAAGCCACATCTTCTCAAACCTTAAGGGGAAGGCCTTCCTCCCAGTCAAAGGGGATATACTCAGAAAAATTGGGAAATGATTAGACGCAATTCTGGACAACACATTTAATCTACAAGAAGCATTATGAATCCACTCAGGAGAAATAATAACTCTGTCCAGTCTGACTTGGATGAGGCCCCCCCCACTTCTTCTATTGGAACAAGTGAATTTAGCTCCAAGGAGATTAATGTCTAACAAACACAGAGAGTTAATCATATCCACCAAGTCCTCCCTACTTTCTTCCAAAACAAGCATCCCATCAGCCTTTTCCATACTAGATAATGGGGTATTAAAATCCCCCAATAGAATCCATTTCCCATTTGGGAAAGCCATTCTAGCATTAATAATACAGGACCCGAGCATTTTTATAGCGTTTTTCCCATTGGACCATAGATATTAGAAATGATCCAAGATGATCCATCAGATAGAATAGTAAATCTAGTGGCAATGTGATTAGGAGAAGTAAAGACAACCTTACCCAAAAGCCATCTAGGATTGCACAAAGTGGCAGTACCACCATAAGCCCCATTAGCATTAGCACAACTAGTTCCACAATCTCTAAAAATAACCAATTTGATCTTTTCCACTCTACAACCAGGCATTTTGGTTTCTTGAACAAGAATATATCCGGCTTGTGATCTCTAACTAGGTTGGATAGAAGATCATGTTTGTGGGAATGATTCAATCCCCTAATATTCCATGAAATGACTTTCATTTGACTGGATGGGGGGAACCAATCCCCATGTCTTGTAGTGTTATTTGGACTCCATAAACAATGGAATACCGACTATTGTTGTCTCTACTAATCGCATTGGGAGGCCTCCCCACTACCCTCAAATCAGATCCACAATCCGCCTTTTGTTTGTTTCTAGTCTTAACACCACTAGAAACCAGTGTTAATAAATGACCATTTGGGGAGTTCCTTTTTTTGTGCTTAGTTTTTACCTCAATAAACAGATTTGGATTATCATCATCCTGGGTCACATCGTCAGTAATGTTTGAATCCAATAAATTCCCAACATCAACAACAAGGTGGATGCAAGGATCCTTAACCCTATGAACCTCTGTCATAGACTTATCCCCATTAGAAATCTCCTCAGGCTTCAAACTTCCCCCTACATCCCCCCCCTCATTCAAGGGATCTAGGTTTGAAGGATTTGGATCTGGACCAACTTGAACACATGTGATATTATTCATTCCATCCATACATGGAGTGGGATCTAAGGACAGAGACTCCACCAAATCCACTCCCTTTGTCTCATTTTTCTTCTTCCAACTCCTCTTAGGCATAGGCTTAGAAGGGCATTCCCTGGCCCAATGACCAACTTTTTTACAATGGAAACAAGTAAAAGGAATAGATTCATACTCGACTTTCTAAACCCATTTGCCCAGCTTAGAGAAGGGGCCAATCTCCTTTGGCAAATTAGTAGATTGTTTAACATTCACACAGATTCTAGCATACACTAGATGCATCTTCATAGAGGTCACTGGGTCAACTGAAAGGAGCTCACCAAAGCATCCAACAATCCCAGCAAAGATTTCTTCGCCCTAGAACTCCATAGGCAAATTTGGTAGCCGCACCCAAATAGGGGCCTCATTACATTCCCATTCCTTTGGGTTAAAGCCTAGTTCCCATTTCTTGAGAGCCAACGATGATTTGCCTAACATCCAGGGACCACCCACTAAGAAAGATCGAAGGTCCTCCTCATAGGCAAAGGAGAAGGAGAAAAAACCATTAGACATGGCAACCACATCAATTTGACCCTTTCCCTTCCATTTACGAGACACCGAATCCCTAACAGCTTCAATATTAGGTCGAGGGCCAATAAACTTGCCAACCAGGACAGGGGCCATATTAGCCATATTCTTTTCCACGATACAATCTGGAATAGAAATTGAACAAGAACCAAACTTCAGGTCCACTTTATGGGGAACAGGCGCAATAGCCTTGCATTTGAGGTTTGACCCAAATAAAGTAGACCATTTTCTGTTGCAGTCTAGAGATCCCGGTTTCCTAAGATTCTCCACAAACTTTCTGGGACCCTCCCCACCACAAGGTAAACCAGTAAAGTCAGTTTTTTCTTTTGTTGGTACCGGCAAGGTGTCCCCATCCCAAAACCCGTTGAGACTGCCATCAGAAGCTTTAGGTTTTGTTTCTCCCATGGATTACATCACGTGGGAGCCTCCGGAACCTTCATCACCCAATCTTCCCGCTCCTTCTCCTGCTCCATTCGAATTCAAACCAGTCGCTCCAGTTGTTCCCGCCATTCCCACCTCTCTAGCTGCTTACATTAATAAAATATAATAACTTTATTTTTTATATTTCAAGTTTTTGTTGTTTTCTTGAGTTGCTTCCTATTTTAAATTTCTATTACTATTCTCCAACAATTAGTGATAGATGTATTTACAAGTGATCATACCTACTAGCAATAATTAATTAATTGCAAATTACATCCCACATTTCATTTGAATTACTTACAATTGTTGGCACATAATAAAAGTTCTAACTAATATTTTTACTACACCAATAATAGGAGCTAAATTTTAAAAAAAATTATGGATTTGCTCCTCCTTATCTCAGTCGGTGGTTTCCAAGAACACTCTCCCTCTTCACCAGGGTTTAATTCTAAGACTTTATAAGTTTCATTTGGCTTCAACCTTACCTAGTGGGGCCCGTATGACCTCCTCTGGTCCTCTGTCTTCAAGTAGCTTCTTTATAGTGGTTATGTAAGAGGTCCAGGCCTATCTTGCTTTAATCAATCATAACTAAACCAATAATAGGAACTATATGTTTATATCAATAATTATTACCATTTTACATAAATTCATTATAATTTTTTAGCTTAGTAATAACTAAAAAATCTTTAATTCACTCATTCTAATCCACATTTATATTTATGTTTGTAAAAATAAATGTTATTTTTAGATTATTGGCATTTTACAAGTCGTATAGAATATTGCTCATATTTTGTATCCCATTTTACTCACCACCATTCATTCTTTCTAATTATGTAGAGTGTAAACTTCCATAAGACATTATCTTGTTGTAAAACATCAAAACAAGAAAATTGACATGTATTATTCAAAAAATATGTATAACCTATCTAAATGTATTACACTTCAAAAAATTAATTCATCTTGGAAACAACTATGTTGTATCTTCAACATTAATTATACATGGTTAAATAGGTATTATTGTTTCAACTTCATTTGCAATGTCTGCTTCATAAGGTAAAGTTTTATAGTTTACATTCATGGCGTAATAGTTTTCATATGTATTTCAATTTTTATAGGAATAATTTACTATCCCGCGGAAATGAATTATTAAGTATGGCAAGTTTGGGGATGACCATCGATCAACAAATCGATTTTAAAATAGACCTCTCTATTGGATTTCACAAGCAAAAGGATACACTTAGAAAAAAAATACAATGATTCCATAAAGTCAATACAAATCCCTAAGGGATCTACACTTCTACCCGTCAAATATAGTTGCCATATTATTCGCAATTCAAGGTGAGCCACAATGTTTGATTGATTTTCTAACTACTGTCGATCAATTTCGTGTAAATTAGCAAATTCTTGGACCCACTATGTAAAACTTGTTGCAATTTTAGCCCTCCAAACTAGTTTATATACACAAGGACGTGAGATTTTAAGCTCACAAAGATTTTTAAAATTATAAAGAAAGTGACAAATGATACAAGGTTAACACTTGACTTGAATTAGTTAGATATTTTTTCACATTTTTTTAGAAAATCCTAATCTAGAGTTGGGTTAACGAATAATAGATGTGTAGGAAGATATAAAACTGAATTAATGGAGTTCTCTTATAAATATCTCAAATACTTCATCAATAAATGTAAACACAGATATCCAAACATAGACATGTTTTTTAAAACATAAAACACCACAATCAAAATATGTGATTTCAACATATAAAATCACAAAATTTGACATCAACCTAGATAAAATGGAGCGAAAAGGATCTTTTTTATATCATGTGTCATGTGAGATGTGTCTATCTTAAAACCATGCATGATCCGAGTCCATCCTTTATTACTTTCCACACCTTGACATAAACAACATTTCTGTCGGTTTATTTATAGCTTGTTCTTACCCAAGTTACAAATGCCCCTTTGAAAAATGTTCACTTTTACATTCAAGAAAATTAGGAAATCCCTGTCAAACTTTTTGATACCAGTTTTATACCTAAACTAGATCTTAACACACAAATTTATGATCTTTCCTTTTAAATATTAAAATGTTAGAAAATGCGCAGTTTGCATTGATACAAAGAAATAGCGGTCATGGGTTTTGCTAATTTGAAAGTTAGGAACCCCTGGCCAGACAATCTGAGTGTGGCGATGGAAATTCACGAGATAAATGATGTGAAGGCGGCTGAAAAAATATATTGCAATCTGTGTGGGGGAGCTTGACACCTTCTGATTATAGTCTTTGAATAAATACTGTAGTATTAATCTAGTGTCTGAACGTTAGGTTTGAAAACAACAACGCGGGAAGAACAAGGGAAGTCAAAGCCTTATATGCCCAATTCTCGTCAACAAGAAGAAGTTCAGGTTGGAAGATTGAAATTCTACTTTGTCTGCTATTGTAGTGCGTGATTGTCTGCTATTGTAGTGCGTGATTTTCTATTTATAAGGTGCTCGTCTTAAACCTTGTATTCATCCTCGAACGCTTTGTCTGGCCGATCATTGTTTGACATCCCAGAAATCAGACACAATTATTTGATTGATTCCTTAATTTCTATCAGTCAATCAATGGCCGTATTTCCATTGCCCCAGCTTGAAGATAATGCTGTATTATTACCCAGTTCCCAAACTAGCTCAACGCAGCCTCAGCTATGTGACGTATGGAGAGATATACAAGGTGCCCATAATTGGAATGGTTTGCTTGATCCCATGGTGCCCAATTTGAAAGCTGAAGCTCTCAGATATGGGAATTTGGCACAGCTTTGTTACGACGCATTTGATGGCAAAAGCTACTCCAAAACCTACGGCACATGTTATCACAGTAAAAGAGATCTGTTCAATAAGATGGGCATGTCTGAAAGTGGCTACCAAGTCACTAAATATGTTTACGCCAATACTAATCTGTTAAATCAAGTTTTTGGTGAGAAACCAAAAGACCAAGGTGTTTGGTTGGGTTTTATTGCAGTTTGCACGGATCCAAATGAGATAAGAAGGCTTGGACGACGAGACATAGTGATTGCATGGAGAGGAACTCAGACTGCTGAAGAATGGATAGAAGACCTGAGAGATATTCTTGTACCTACAAGATTATCCTATAGATGCAAGAGGACAGGCAAAAACCAAGAGCATCATTTCGCGGATGGAGTACTAATTGAGAGAGGATTCCTGAGCTGCTATACTTCAACTGTCCGTCACCGTCAAGGCGCTGCAGGAGCCACTGTGAACATCAGCACCAGAGATTTGGTAGTCTCAGAGATAGAACGATTGATTCAAGTTTATGAAAAAGAGATGGACAATTTAAGCATAACATTTACGGGACACAGCTTAGGAGCTGCTCTTGCAACCTTGAGCGCTTATGATATCAAACAAATGCTTTGCACCAAGCATAATTTTCATCAAATTCCCGTCACCGTCTTCGCTTTTG
This sequence comes from Cryptomeria japonica, assembly GCF_030272615.1. Lineage (NCBI taxonomy): Eukaryota > Viridiplantae > Streptophyta > Pinopsida > Cupressales > Cupressaceae > Cryptomeria > Cryptomeria japonica. Next base: position 82,381 of record NW_026728871.1, read on the forward strand.
CCTCTCCCCGGGTGGGAAATCTTGCGTTTGCTAAACGGGTGGAGGAGATTGGAGTGAAAGTGCTGAGGTTTGTGAACAAGCGTGACCTGGTTCCCAAAGTGCCCGGAGTTTGTATGAACGAGAACGTGGGATGCCTCAGCAAATTGCTAGATTGGCTTCCGTGGACATACTTTCATGTTGGCGTCGAGCTTCCTTTACACAACAATTCTCCATTCATTCAGCACACCCATAATCTTGCCTACTTTCATAATTTAGAGCTTTACTTGCATTTACTGGACGGGTACGTTGGAAGTAAGCAGCCGTTTTCTTGGAGTGGAAGAGATCATGCTCTGGTTAATAAGAGCTGTGATTTATTGCCCGAGAAATATGAAATTCCTCCAAAATGGTGGCATGAACAGAACAAGGGCCTCGTTAAAGGTCCAGATGGCAAATGGACGCAGCCATCAGAAGAGGAATAATTCATGTCTCACTCAACTCCAGATGACATCAACGTCCAACGTTCTGCGCCGCAATGTCACCACATCTGTGTTGGTTATTGAATTATTCTTTTTATCTGGATGTATATATTTAACATGTTGTCACATTCATTATTGAATTAATTTAACTTCAAAGCTTAACCTTAAGCGTGAAATGAAATCAACTATGCAGGAGTTCATAGCTGTGGATGATACAAATTAGCTTTTGATTGTCATAGAAAACAATCACGTGTCATCAGTAATCTGATAGATAATAAAAGTACGCGTAAATCAGTATTGATTTCAATTATGAACATTGCTATTAAACAAGAGATAATACGCCTCAGCTCTGTTGTAGCCCAAAATACCTTCATACAAAATTTGTAAAAATAGTCAACAAGGGTAAGTTCTCAAATCTTTCTCTAATCCTCAGAATTAGTGACAATATCAATGTTCTAGTGCTATCTAAATCTACCAAGAACTTTAGTTGAGGATTGCATGTATGCATGCCATACTATCTATAATTATGAGATTACCAAATATTTGGTTTCTAGGTATATAGCTCTACACTAGCACATTTTATTGTCGCTCAATTGCACCCATACATTAAGATTATACAAGTATACATCCAACACATTATAATTCTAAAACAATGATTGTCTAGGGATGTGACAATTATTGTGGAGGCTAATATGGTAATGCCGCAACTTCCCCATGATGGGGAGGCATTGCATTTAATTTATGAGAGCTTGAAGAAGACATAAGGGACTACAAAGAATCAAGTTAGCTTTCTTGATAAGGAACTAAATTGTGATGGTGAAAATATTGAGCTTCCTTCTTTACCAATCAATCTTATCAACTATCAACAAAATATAAAGGATGCATTTTTTATTCTTGATTTCATTTTTTGATTAAATCGTGAATGACAAGTGTATGATTTTAAGTTAGGAGCTTTACATGAGCTGAATACCAAATCCTTGAAATCAATTATGTATAATCCAAGGAAACTATAATACAATATCAAATAGCCAATTTTATTGGACAATAATTTCTTAAGTACTCTTTCTTTCTTATATATTTAATCATTTATTAAAATGCCACATTTTGCCTAGTATTTTTGCAATTAGCCTACATACGAAATTTCATGGACTTGCTAAAGATGACCATAGATTCAGTTTGGACACATGCAATCTCCAAAATCTACTAATACTTTTTAGTTTTTTGGACTCGTTCCTTAGACAACAACATACAATGATAATATTGCACAATTATGAGTAACCCTTTCGGCTTACCAAATTTCTCATAGATAGATTGTTATCCATAGATTTTTTTCAATAACTTAGCACTATTACTCAATATGTATGGAGTTTTTAAAAAGGAAATGCTCTTTATTTTAGATCCACTTCTATTTGGATGGGAGTACAATAAAAAAAATGGGAAGCAAATCTTGAACCTCCTAAGATTCAAGTTAACGTAATTCAACCTAGAGATCATAGAGGACTTTTGGAAATAGGACCCTAAAAGTTTCAATTCTAGTAGGATAAAAAATTTAAGAACGAATCAGATTTTTATACATAAAAGTTAGCCTAAAATAGAAATAAGCTAGTGTTTGAGTAGCAAATTGTAGGATGTATATAAATAAAACAATGATCTATTCACTATCCTCCTCCCCTTTAAATATTACATACTATAATGTCTATTTTTTGTGCAAAATGAGTATCAAGCTCCACTTGAAGGAAGAACCATAAAAGTAAAGGTTGGACTAAGAAATAAATCATTTACCTTATTGGAAGTACAATTAAAAAATACACAAGATGTATATGAGTATTTTAAAACGTCGCTATTTATAAAACTTATGGGATAGTATCAAACTATCAGAATGCCTCATGGAATTTAGATTTCACCTTTGAAGGACTCATAGAGCGATTTGAACAAATTTGTGAGACACGAGAGCTACTATGCAACAACAACTCAAACTGCGCAAAATTTAGACGAGAACAACGCTCATGAGTAGCGGATTGCACCTAGCATTCAAAAACATTCCTGAAACTAAGCACAATCATACATGAACTAAACATAACGTCCAAAGTGGGTCCAAAGTGAGTGTGAAATTGTATTTGTAAGCAATCGACTACACTACACTATCAAGTGATCCATGCCCATCAATCAATTGGAATTAAATTCCTAGAAGTTGCATTCAAGATTTATGAGTAATATTTCACTTAGCTTTCCTGACCTAATAGATCAAGCAAAAACACCTTGTTTAGATGTACACAATGTCTAGGCCTATGACATTCAATTAACAAAACCAACATTAAATGAGTTCCATGCAAATTATGTTTCAAAACTATATATAAAATATGCAATATTCTAATAGCATTAAATCCTCTATTAACTATGAGTATTTGTAGCTACAATTGCTAGATTACATAGATAAATTATTATTGCATATATATTAATTTTTTATAAAAATATCCAAATACACTATAATATACACACTAAAAAACACTAATAGAGTAGAAATATTCCTTGCAGCCATATGATGGCATCTCATACCCTATCATATTCCAGACACAGAGACTTACATATGAAGAGAAATAAAATTGCATAAAAAGATTCAATAACTATGTATACCTAGCTTATGGTAAACCTGTCCACAATCTTCACATTAGCCAAATAGAATTCCTTAACAGCCATATTCTATGATTACATCCTATGGAACTAAAAAATGGAGCCTCGTAGCACCCAAAAAGTAATTTAAAAAACACCCAAAAAATAGAGTCATTCAGATGGCAATATAAAAGCATGTAAATGCACTAATCTTCCATTGAGATTGAAGGAGAATTGCTTCCCTTTGCCTGACTATAACCTCTCCTACACCTAAACCAAGAGTTCATCCTCAATTTCCTCCTTATGAGATAGGATATCAGTAGAAAATATAGTTAGGCAGTCTTATTCTAGACTTGCTTGTAATCCATTAGAGTGACACCTTTCTTTCTAACAAACATACTGAATGATACAACATGAACTAGAAAATATGATGTTTTTTTACTAAATGATACAATATGTTACAAATATGGAGACAAACATATCAAAATAAAGTACTCATGAAATAAGTTCACTAACAACATATATGTTGCTTTCTAATCAACAAAATATCACCAAATACCTCAATATGAAAACTCTTCTATAAAATGCATGCAAAATATTTGTCTTAATGACAATTCTCTAAAATTGGGGAAAATTATAAAAAAAGAGTTGCTACATCTGAGGTGGTATCTTACATAGGTATTAGAGCTAGCGGTCTTGCCAACCTGTTGGGAGACTACCATCTATTAAAGTTTCTTGAGTTGCATGACATTTTGGAAAACATTCAAACTTGGTATATTATTGCATCTAAAGAAAATTAGATTGTGGGTCACTTATCAAAATATTTCAGTGATTTGATGAAGTGTATTCAACCTAGGAAATTATAGAAAGAAAAGTGGAAATTTGGCTCTTAATGATTGGAATAAAGTTGGAGTCTCCAATTTCTAGATAATTTTCTTATCAAGCTGATGTAATTGGAATTATGTTTGTCTAAGGTAGAACAATTATATTGCAGGATGTTGAATTGGTCCAACGGAAGTTTATGGAACATCCTCATGAGGATTAAGACTTGAAGTTACCTCTTGTCTCAATGAGTTCTTAAGAATTACAATTCATATAACACTATATAATAATGATATAATGATGATGATTTTATAGATTATTATTAAAGGATTTCATGGGTTGTGTGGTACCAGAAGTCCTTCTTTTGATAAGAGGGCTCAAAGTTTAAAAGTTATGGATAAGGTGAGATCATTTTTTAATTTTTATTGATCTCAAGTGCAATAATTTAATTATTTGAATGTTCCAATGATTCTTTACCAAAATAAAAAAACATCATGCATAAAATGTTAAGGCATCCATGTTAACTATTTTTTGCTTGATTTCAAATGAAGATGATGATATCTCTAAGAAGGTACAATTTTAATTTTTGGCCATTTTTAGAAAGGAACAAGATGTCTCACATATAGCTCGTAGGTTCTCATAAAAATTAGTAGAGTAAAAAATTGAGAAGCTTAAAAACCAGCTGACAAAATAGGAAGTGATTTCTTTTGGTTTACAACATACAAGATCCCACAAAAATAGATAGGAGTAAAAAGAGAAGTGATGTTTCACATGTCAAGAGGCTTGGACACTCAATCATATATGTGGTCCAATTGATAAATAAAATTAAATAGTACATTATAAATTGAAGCTAAGAATATTGCAGAAATATTAGCTTGTTGTTATTGAACCGTTCACGAAGTAGGAAAAGAAAGAAAGGGCAAAGGAACTCAAGTAGGTGATTGAAGATCTTGAATAAATCCAAGAAGACTTTAGCTTCAAGTAGAGTCCTAATTTGACATGTTCAAATTTTGGACGTTAGGATGGTTGGTTTGAATTAGAAAGTGGTAATAACTTTTAAGTTTATTGATAGCCCATTGTTTGTTATGAGTGCTAATTTGACTTTCTAAAATCCACTCTTTGAGTTGGATGATGAGGTGACATCTAGTTGTTGATGAAACCAATGGGATGTGGGATTAAGGTGTTGTTTGTGGTCCTATGAGGTGGAGCCAATTGAATTGTCTATTGACCCACCCAAAATCATTGAGTCTTTACTTCTTGTAATGGACTATTATAGATTGAATTATCATGGGTTGATAGTTGAACTTGTCGGTTTACAACAAGAAAGGGAGTACTATTGCATGGTCTATATTTGTTCGGGTGCATACCATTTTGATTGAATATATAAGTATCATCAAGTGTACTCTTAATGTGGCCCACATAAAATTACTATAGCACAACATCAACATGGTTAATTCACTATTTGGGTTGGTATCTATGCACAAGATGGAATAAGCATATGTCAAGATGTTGTAGAGCTAAAAGAGATAATACTTGAATAAATTCCACATTATTAAAACTTTCTCACCATGTAAAACCATAAGTAATTTCAATGCCAAATACTAGGTGTGATTCTAATGTATTAATAAAGAACCAAAAATATATATAAATCTCATGCCTCAAACAAAAGCCTTAGACTTATAATAGAATCAAGTAACGTATTTAGAACTTCACAAACTCTTGCCAAGGCATTAAAAATATTCCATATGCTCAAATTAAATATTAAATCTTTTTATTCATCATTAGACTTTATGAATCGATTCATTCATATTGAAAGTATATCATTACCAAAGGCAATATAATGCTCATAGAATAAATAAAGAAAAAACCATTATTAATCTCCAACCTGCAAATTTGTCTCTTAAAAGGACTTCATAAATTTATCAAACTTACTTTCAACCCCGCTATGAAATCTCTAATAAACCATTCAAAATCTGAGATCATCAATACAATGCAACCGCGAATGCTAATTGAAACTGGTTCAAGAATGAAACTAGGTTTTCATCCAACTCCTCTGAACTTGAGGGTTTCCATACTAGGGCTTCTCAACTAAAATCTAAAATCTTTTCAAGCTATACTAGAGAAAGAATAAACTAAGCATACCCAATAGAGACTCAAAGTGTCTTTTTATAACTCGCCAAGGGAGCTTCTAGAAACCCTTTTAAAATTCTCTTACCTTTTAATATTTGTCTTTTTAAAATGGGAAATAATAAATAGAACCTTTTAATTAACGTCTTTTTTATAACCTTATTAGATAATTAAATTAAGTTGTTATTAAATTTATGTAATTTTGACAACTTAAATTTTTATTATTAAATTAAATTTAAGGTCCAAATAAAGGGGACATTACACAAATAAATCTTATAGAAGGGATAAGTGTAATGTCCGCATTTTCATGTTATGTAGCTTTGTAGTTGGCTCTAATATTATGGGTGTGTATCGGCCATATTAGAGTATTTTTTATGTTACCAACAAGATTGGATGGCCTAAAGGACTTAGAGGGTATTTTTTGAGGTTATTTTAGACTTTTGGTGTGCTCTCCAATATTCTTGGAGAGAGAATCTATCTATAATAAGTGTCTCGATTATGTTTGGTTATCATCACTCCTATGCAGCCAATTTTAATTTTAATGCATTTAAACCAGTTTTACAACTCGGGTGTAATGTTGACCTATATTTAATTAAATTTATAGAGGTTGTATTGATTTAATTAAAACAATTTAGTGGGCATATTGGTATAATATCTTGTTGGAGAGAGAATGGAAAGTTTTAAAGGTTAGATTTGCCTAACCTTGTACCTAAGGTGCCCAAAATAATTAAATACTTAAATAAAGCACTTTTGGGGGTTATAAGGATTAATTAGTCAATAGGCTACACTTGCAAGAAAGCTTGCATATGGTGAGCTTGACGATTTTGTCTCGCACTTGAAAATTGGTTATTATGTCTTCTTTTTGTTTATAGACATCTGAAACAACCAACTGTTCCTGTTGATGTTTCAAAGAAGCAATTGTTCTTATCAATGTTTCAAACAAGCAATATTAAAACAATTTTTGGGCAATGTGGGCAAACTGCATAGTATCGGGTGTGAAAACAAACCAACTCACCAGACTCTCACTTCTCACATCTACTCTCTTTTAAAATGAGACAAATCTTGTCTCGCTAATAGAATCATTGTTCCTCATCTAATCAGCATGAACATAATGCACCCTAGACATGGTTTGTTAGTTGTTTGATCATGAAACATTTTTGAGCTATGTACATGCATTTATGTTCTCAATTACAATCAATCCTTTCAAAAGATAATTGCATTAATGCATTCGTACTACTTTCACCACCTCGATATTATATAAATATTCATTCTATCAACATTTGAAAGAAAGCAGCAACAAGGGTTTAAACAAAGCTAAGAAGAGCAGGAGAAGCAGGCAGTTTGTTGGGAGAAGTGTGATTTTGAAACATTTGAAGTTGACACAGCCCGGGCAGGGGATGGCTCTGAGAACGGGCAGGGTGATGCGACACAGGATTCGAGTGGACAACAGGGGAAGGAAGAACCCAGATATTGTGACCTGACTAAAAACATTCAGGAGGACTCGGGTGGTAAGAGTCGGTATGATAACGACAGACACAAGGTGTATCACTGGGGGAGGATGAGGAAAAGACAAATCAGGAGACCTCCCCTTCATCATATCTTACACCAAAACCAATAGTTCATCCTCAAATTTCTCCTTATGGGATAGGATATCATTAGAAAATATAGTTAGGCAGTCTAATTCTAGACTTGCTTGTAATCCATTAGAGAGACACCTTTTTTTTTAACAAACATACCGAATGATACAATATGTTATAAAATGATAATCTTTTTTAGTAGATGGTACAATATGTTACAATTATGGACACAAACATATCAAACTATAGTACTCATGAATGAAATTCATCAAGCAACATACATGTTGCATTGTTTTCAACAAACTATCACCAAATACCTCAATATGAAATCTCTTCCATAGAATGCGTGCAAACTATTTGTCTTAATGATAATTCTCTAAAATTGGGGAAAAATTACAAAAAAATGTTGCTACAACTGATGTGGTTTCCTACATAGGTATTAGAGGTAGTGGTCTTGCCAACCTGTTGGGAGACTAGCATCTATTAAACTTTCTTGAGTTGCATGACATTTTGGGAAACATTTAAACTTGGTAAATTATTGCATCTAAAGAAAATTAGATTGTCGGCCATTTATCAAAATATTTCAATGATTAAATGAAGTGTATTCAGCCTAGGCAATTATAGACAGAAAAGGAAGTGGAAAATTGGCTCTTAATGGTTGGAATAGAATTGGAGTTTGTGCAATTTATAGATAATTTTCTTATTAAGCTGCTATAATTGGAATTATGTTTTTCTAAGGTAGAACAGTTATATTGCAGGATGTTGAATTGGTCCAATAGAAGCTTATGGAACATCCTCGTGAGGATTAAAACTTGAAGTTACCTCTTGTCTCAGTGAATTCTTAAGAATTACAGCTCATATAACACTATATAATAATGATTTTATAGATTATTATTAAAATATTTCATGGGTTGGGTGGTACTAAAAGCCCTTCTTTTGATAAGAGGGCTCAAAGTTTAAAATTTATGGATAAGGTGAGATCATTCATTATTTTTATTGATCTCGAGTGTAATAATTTAATTCTCCGAATGTTCCAATGATTATTTACCAAAATAAAAAAATATCATGCATAAAATGTTAAGGCATCCATGTTAATTATTTTTTGCTTGATTTTAAATGAAGATGATGAATCTCTAAGTGGGTAAAATTTCAAATTTTGGCCATTTTTAGAAAGGAACAAGATGTCTCACATATAGCTTGTGAGTTCTCATAAAAATTAGTAGAGTAGAGAATTGAAAAGCTTAAAAACTAGTTCACTAAAAAGGAAATAATTTATTTTGGTTTACAGGATAGAAGATTCCACAAAAAATAGATAGTAAAAAAAATAGATGTCACAACCCTCCTTTATCACCTTTTTGATTTGAATACAAAACTCTATTAAATTTCCTTGGATAAACTATTGAATGAATATTGTAAGGGAATAAAAATAATAAACCACACACACACATGGAAAATGCATATATATTTTAATTAGTTATTTAATTTCCCTCACCCAAATTAAGGCATATGTTGTAGGAGGAATAAGAAGCTTCTAGAGGCTTCTCCACCACCCTTGCATGTAACTCCTCCCACTAAGCCTAATCAATTTGCATGGAGGCCAAATTGGGAGAGAATCTCTTTTTTTTCAATTAAAAATTAGGTAGTGGTAAATTGAAATTTCTTTTATAAAAGAGGTACAAGTTTCAAAATGAGTGTTGGCTATTCCATAAGAAATTCTGCAAGTAAAATTTTCCTTTGTAGTCAAGATTTTGTTTTGGGAGGACTTCTCTTCAATTTGGAGGATCAAGGAAGACTCTACACCATTTTCAAGCACCCAGGTTCCTTCAAACTTAGCTTCGTGCATCTTATTCTTGTTGTAGATTAGATTTGATTAAATTATTTTATGAGAATGAAATTCATTGTGTCTTGATAAGAAATTAGTTTTCAGATTTTGATATGAAGTAGATTAAAATGTTTGATAAAAAAAAAGTAGACTAAATTGTTGATTTATTGTTTCAGATTCTTGATAAAAAAAATTTAGTTTCAGATTTTGATAAGAAGTAGATTAAAATGTTTGATAAAAAGTAGATTAAATTGTTTGATTCATTGTATCAGATTCTTGATAAAAAAAATTAGTGGAGTAAAATGTTTGATAAAAAGTAGAATAAATTGTTGATTCATTGTTTCAGATCCTTGATTAAAAAAAGTAGATTAAATTGTTGATAAGAATTAGATTCACTGTTTAAAAAAAAAAGAAATTAGATCCAGATTAAATTGTTTTTCTTCTCTTATTAAATTTTAGATTGATTCTTGCTAAGTAGAACCATCTTTTCATCTCTCTGGTTATTGTTATCTGAATCTCATCCTCTAAAGAGATTTCATTGTGATTATCTCCTCTGTATCTGGTTATATAAATTCTCTGTAGAAAAGAAAAGAAATTATTTGAAAGAAAGGATAAATTTCACTATGATTTCTCTCTGTAATTATTTAATGATTATTCTTTTTATCCCTGTGAATATTTTCTCTATGACCATTCTAAACTCCCTCCTTGTGATTATTTTTTTTGAAACTCTCTGTGGACTGAACAAAGAGCCCACTGTAAATATCAGTTGAACAAATCCTCCTCAACTCTGGGAACAAAACAATTTTCCTGAGAAGTCTGGGAAATAACTCCCTCCCTGTGATGGCTGGATAAATCTCTCTCCCTCTCTCTCTGTGAATGATATAAAAAAAAACTTGTTTTCTGTAAGAGACAAAACCAAGAAAAAAAAAAAACTCAATTATTTGCTCATTTTCCTTGTTCTTACCTTCTTAAATAAAATTATCTTTTGTAAAGAAATTTGAAACCATATATACATATATATATATATATATAATCCCAATGTTAATATACAAATATTAATGCCACATTATCATTTACTGCATTTACTACCGCCTTCGGCACAGACCCCGAAAATAACTGAAAGTACGCAGAACAGCGTTACCGAAACTGGCACGGTTAGTGGTACCCCCCACTACCCTGCAGTCACTGCAAGTGGCCGCAGGGGAGTGGAGGGGACCACGTGGCCCCGTCAACCCCTATGGGCCTGCACATGCAGGACCGTAGGGAGTGACGGGACCCGTGGTCCCCACCCCCTGGCTCTATAATTATAAATAAACCAAGGTTCGCTTAGAAGAATTTCGATGGAAGTTTTAAATTGTTTGTTTAAAAATTTAAGTTATTGTGTATCGTTTAAATTAAATCTAAATTAATTTTTTTTACATATATTTGTTTAGTTAAATTTATTTTCCTTAAAATTAGCAAGAGTTTGAATTCAATGTATTGCTTCAATTCCTTAGAGAATTATTGGATTATTTGATCCATGATTTTGGAGATAAGTAAGTCTCATTATTATTTGGCCACTCATGAGAAATTTGTAACCTTATAATTAATTAGTCTCGTGATAAGAGGAGACATTTCTGCATTTTGTATGTAAATGACGTTACTTTTGCATTGCATTATTATTATTTCGTATTCCTTATTTTCATGCAATTACTCATAAGTTCACAATTATCATTACCACGCCAATACATGTATTAATTCATTTAATTGTAGAATAATGATATTTCTCTTTTCTTTTTTTTTGAAATAGTATTTAAGGTTTAAATTATGTACATCCATTTCATAACTATATTTTTAAGCATGATGTTAGATTTGAAAACTAAACAAAGGAAGTGGAAAACCAAAACTAGCAGCGTTCGGTATATACGGTGCCTCTGGGTCACGCTTACGGGTAATGCCATCGTGTTGAACTACTACACTTAACGCCTAATAAAGTTGCATTAACGACGTTTGTGGCATCGTCCCTATAAATCGTCGGGGAGTAATAAGGGACATTTGGAAGTTAAAATCCGAGGGGCGGGTAATCCCCCTTGGATCGATAATTTAATAAGATAACTTTTAAATGAATTTCACATCCGTTGAGATAAACCATAGTAAACCCCTCTTAGGGATGGTCAAGTCAAAAGCTCTCATGAAATTGATTTCCTTTTTTTGGAGGGATATTGGCATTTTGCAATTGGGTGACGTTCATGATAAGTATTAGGATCTAGTTATTTTCTTTTTAGGCCACAAGCAATAGGCCATCTTGAGCCTTCGCTTAAGTGCTACCATCGTGGGTAGCAACCGTAGAGAAACTGTCTGGGACACTGACCCTAGAAAGGGTTGCGTACCCACAAATCAGTTTACATCAAACCATAGATTAGAAAATAGAACTACATACTTTACGCCTTGATCCTGTGCCGAAGCGGGTATGTAGGCAGTCTTGGGACGGAGTTGTCCCTCGTACTCAGGCGTTCGCGGGTGGGGTCTAGGCTTGGTTGAGTAAGAATCCTAAATGAAAAATAAGATAATCAATTTAATTCAATGCATACTCGGAAGGAATCCCGTATGGATTCGCTTGACTTCCCGAGGCTTTAAGCCAAATTCCGAGGTGGAATTCAAGCTTGTGTTATTTTTTAATTACTCCTAAGAACGGTGACCTCGGTGCATTCTTGTTAGAAGAATGTAGTACTTAGTGAGAGGCTCAGGACCCGAATGGTCCCGATGAGTCTAAGTCTCTGGCCAGAGCATCTCCTATCCCGTTTGGATGGATGCCTACCCCGTATGGGTGGATGCCTATCCCGTATTGGATAGATGGAATTTACGTCCTATATGGACAATTGCCTAACCCGTATGGTTAGAAGCTCATCCCGAATGGATGAATGCCTAATCCTAATTGGATGGATGCCCAAAGTATGCAATTGAATAAAACATAATAAAGGAAAAAAAAAATATACTCAATTTTTGTTGAATCAATTTTGGTGGGTTATTTTGTGAAATAGGAAATGAAGATGGGTTATTACAATAGAAGTGATGTTTCACATGTCAAGATGCTTGGACACTCAATCAAATATGTGGTCCAATCAATAAATAAAATTAAATATTACATTATAAATTGAAGCTAAGAATATTGCAGTAGTTGATGAATTTTATTTTGACCAAAGGATTGTTCTAACTTGTGAGCCTAAATGATGTAAAGAGTATGACATTAAGGTGCTGATTTGGAGGACCAATTAGAAAATTCTTTTCAAGATGCTAATTTTGAGACACATAGTCTGAAGAATTTGTTGAAGGTCGGTGAGGATATAATTGTGGTACCCTTATTCTATTTTGATGACACTCACAAGATCATGGAAGTCCTCTATTCGAAGGACCTAATTTAGAGAAGACATTTGGGGATGGAAGGTAAATTTATTCTTGCAAATTTATGAGTGGTAAAAGAAGCTTTACAGTCCATCAAATATGGTTAGGATTACTTTTAGAGAGAGATGAAATCATAAAAATTACTGAAGCTTTTGCTAATTCATTGAAAATTAAATAAGATGAAGTTAATAAGCTCACCTTGGACCTTAAGGATAGTAAGGAGGCCTTGGAGAATACACAAATGATTCCTCTAGAAGCAAAATATTAGCTTGTTGTTACTGAACAGTTCACGGAGTAGGAAAAGAAAGAAAGGGAAAAGGAACTCAAGTAGGTGATTGAAGATCTTGAATAAATCCAAGAAGACTTTAGCTTCAAGTAGAGTCCTAATTTGACATGTTCAAATTTTGGATGTTAGGATGGTTGGTTTGAATTAGAGAGTGGTAATAACTTTTAAGTTTATTGATAGCCCATTGTTTGTTATGAGTGCTAATTTGACTTTCAATAATCTACTCTTTGAGTTGGATGATGAGGTGACTTCTAGTTGTTGATGACACCAATGGGATGTGGGATTAAGGTGTTGTGTGTGGTCCTATGAGGTGGAGACAATTGAGTTGTCTATTGACCCACCCAAGATCATTGAATCTTTACTTCTTGTAAAGGACTATTATAGATTGAATTATCATGGGTTGACAGCTGAACTTATCAGTTTACGACAAGAAAGGGAGTACTATTGCACGGTCTATATTTGCTGGGGTGCATACCATTTTGATTGAATATATAAGTATCATCAAGTGTATTCTTAATGTGGCCCACATAAAATTACTATAGCACAACATCAACATGGTGAATTCACTATTTGGGTTGGTATCTATGCACAAGATGTTGTAGAACTAAAAAGAGATAATACTTGAATAAATTCCACATTATTAAAACTTTCTCACCATGTCAAACCATAAGTAATTGAAGATAATAATATTGTAGTAGTTGATGAATTTTATTCTGACCAAGGGATTCTTCTAACTTGTGAGTGTAAACTATGTAAAGAGTATGACATTAAGGTGGCTGATTTGGAGGACCAATTAGAAAATTCTTTTCAAGATGTTCGTTTTGAACACATAGTCTGAAGAATTAGTTGAAGGTCATTGAGGATATAATTGTAGTTTCCTTATTCTATTTTGATGACACTCACAAGATCATGGAAGTCCTCTATTAGAAGGACCTAATTTAGAGAAGACATAGGGAGATGGATGGTAAATTTAATCTTGCAAATTTATGAGTGGTAAAAGAAGCTTTAGGGTCAATCAAATATGGTTGCAATTACTTTTAGATAGAGATGAAATCATAAAAATTACTGAAGTTTTTGCTAATCCATTGAAAGTAAAATAAGATGAAGTTAATAAGATAACCTTGGAGCTTACGGATATTAAGGAGGCCTTGGAGAATACACAAACCATTCTTCTAGAAGCCAAAAATTAGCTTGTTGTTACTAAACAATTCACAAAGTAAGAAAACAAAGAAAGGGCAAAGAAACTCAAGTAGGTGATTAAAGAGCTTGAATAAATCCAAGAAGACCTTAGCTTCAACTAGAGTCCTAATTTGACATGTTCAGATTTTGGACGTTAGGATGGCTAGTCTGAATTAGAAAGTGGTAATAACTTTTTAGTTTATTGATAGCCCATTGTTTGTAATGAGTTCTAATTTAACTTTTAATAATCCACTCTTTTTGTTGGATGATGAGGTGACATTCAATTGTTGATGACACCAATGGGATGTGGAATTAAGGTGTGGTGTGTGCCTATGAGGTGGAACCAATCGAACTGCCTATTGACCCACCCAAGATCATTGAATGTTTACTTCTTGTAATGTACTATTATAGCTTAAATCATCATGGGTTGACAGTTGAACTTGTGGGTTTACCACAAGAAAGGGAGTACTATTGCACAGTCTATATTTGATGGGGTGCATACCATTGTGATTTAATATACAAGCATCATCAAGTGTACTCTTATGGGGCCCACATAAAATCATTGTAGCACAACATCAACATGGTGAATTCACTATTTGGGTTGGTATCTATGCACAAGATGGAATAAGAATACCTCAAGAAGTTGTAGAACTAAAAAGAGATAATACTTGATTAAATTCCACATTCTTAAAACTTTCTCACCATGTCAAACCTTAGGTAATTCCAATGCCAAACATTAGGTGTGATTCTAATGTATTTATAAACCACCAAAAGATTAAAGAAATCTCATGCCTCAAATAAAAGCCTTAGACTTATAATATAATCAAGTCATGTATTTAGAACTTCACAAACTCTTGCCAAGGCATTAACAATATTCCATATGCTCAAATTAAATATTAAAGCGTTTTAGTCATCTTTGGACTTTATGAATCAATTCATTCATATTGAATGTATATCATTACCAAAGGAAATATAATGCTCACGAAATACATAGAGAAAAAAAAAAGTATTAATCACCTACCAGAAAATTTGTCTCTTAAAAGGACTTGATAAATTTATCACACTTATCTACAACCCCACTATGAAATGTCTAACAAACCTTTGAAAATGTGATCAATATAAGGCAACCATGGAGCCATGAGAGAGATAGACATAATGACCCATCCTCTAAAAAAAGAAAATAGGGGTTATCATAAAGCTTTCAAGGCTAAAAACATCCACCCCATGGGGTTTCGGAAGGATCCCCAAACCCAAAGTGTTGGGTTTTAACCTGGGTCCCTAAACCAAGAAAGAAAAACCCCAAACAGAAAGTCTAAGGAAAACAACCATCTCAAACCCCTCCAAGCATCTACTCACAACAAGATAGGCAAGACTCACCTCCACCTCAATAGGAGTTGGGATTGTTAGGATAACCGGTGAACAAATGAGAGGGGGGGGTGAATCAATTGTTAACAAATTATAACTTTTAATCCACAATACAACCTTAAAAAAGTTAAGTACCAATAAAGAACAGACATATGTCGGTAGGAACGGATACTAGTAAACAATACAACTTAACAATTAACCATATAGAGAAAATATGAAAAAATGAGAAATGGAGGGAACAGCGCAAGCAGAGGGAAATTTGAATTTTGGAAATGGAGGGAATAGCGAGGTTGGGTCCTCTGGTTCTACTGCCTCTGCAGTTCAAGGACAAGCGATGGATGATGAGGATGGGAGACTAGATGGGGACCCACGGCATCGGGACCCTCCTTTGGACCACAAAAAGATGAAAGATTCTCCAAAATCGGGTCCCGAGGGTGTGAAAGCTGACTTAGAAAAGACTACAGAGGTGAAGGCTCTCAAACCCTAGATTATTCTTTTTGCAAATAAACCGACTGGAAAATTGTCCTTCCCCTTTGTGGAAGACATCTCTGATAGATAAACGGGTAGATTAGCTATTGTTGTTCCAAATTTGGTTATTGATCATAGCATTTCTTTAATGGCCTTCTCTCTGTTGGGAAAGTTTGTTGGACCATGACCCAATATTGAGGATGTTAGATCATTTGTTAAGAGAAAATGGAGGCTGAAAGGACAGGTTGATGTTTTAGCCCTGTCAAGGGGTTTTTTTGCTTTTTCCTTTTCTTGTCGAGAAGATATGGAAGCAACATTAAGAGGTGGACCTTGGATGTTTGGTAAATCTTCCCTATCCATGAGAAAATGGTCTCCTAATATGGAACTCAACGATTCCTTCTTTGAATCTGCTCTGATCTGGGTAAGGTTGTCAGGCTTGCCACTTGAATTATGGGTTGAGGACGTTTTCTCAAGAATAGCAAACTCCTTTGGGGAGCTTGTTGTGATAGATCCAATGACTGCAGCTCGAAAGAGACTGGTTTATGTGCGCATTTGTGTCAATATTTCGTAGAAGATGGATCTTCCTAGCTCTATTGATATAAATTCCAAACTTGGTTTTTGGGAATAGACAATAGAGTTTGAGTCCCTCCCCTTTGTGTGTTTTTCCTGTAAGAAAGATGGACACTGGGATAAGGCTTGCCCTAGCAACCCCAAAAAACCTATGAAGGTTAACAATCCCCATAAACACATGTGGAAAGAAAAGAATAATATTAAGGTAGATAGTAGAGTGAAAGGAGGAAGTGGAATTCCTGGTAACATAAAAGACTTATCAAAAGGTGATAGAAATGCTAACCCTCTTAAGGCTCCCCTTTTGAAGGAAGATAAAAAGAATGAAATCAGTGGATTTGAGATCAAATCAGTCAATATTTTTTAGGTCCTACAGACTCAGGAGGATGAGAATGTAATCATTGAAGAGATTCTTGAAGAAGGTGAGATTGAGGATGCAACTGAAGCTCAACATGAGGCCCTTCAAGTTTCGGCGATAAAAAGAGATAAAGAGTGCCCAAATGATTTTGAAGGACATGAAGTTAATTATGGAAGGAAGAACAAGTTTGGATCGCCTAAGGTTAATCTAAATGCGTTACTCCAGAATGTTGGAGTTGACATGCCCACTTCATCCCAGAAAACAGGAGAATTGTGGATTAACATGCAAGCTGATCTCAGAG
Source organism: Cryptomeria japonica (assembly GCF_030272615.1). Lineage (NCBI taxonomy): Eukaryota > Viridiplantae > Streptophyta > Pinopsida > Cupressales > Cupressaceae > Cryptomeria > Cryptomeria japonica. The sequence continues at coordinate 99,699 of NW_026728871.1, forward strand.
ATGAACATGAGGAAGAAATAACAGGCAATGGAAAAAAGAAAAATAAGAAGGTGGGATGCCCCAATGGGGTGAAAACTAGGACCAGATCCAAGGCAAATATTGGTCTATCCAAATCTCCGCAGGGACATAAATCCATGAAATGGCATAGGGACTAGGAGAGTAAGCAAAACATAGCTGATGGAAGGCAGAAAACTATACAGGAATCCTTCCCCTAGGTTTCCAAATGAAGGTAATCTCATGGAACATTCGAGTCCTAAATGGTCTCAATAAACAGTATATATTATGGAATGTCATTCGAGACCATGAGCCGGATATTATCCTTGTGCAGAAAACCAAAATGAGTAAGGAGAAAGTTGAGAATTTAAATTTCTTTAAAAATGGAGGGGTCTATGGTAGTAGCTCGAATGGGGCCTCTGGTGGGGTGGCTATTTTTGGAACAAGAAAACTATTTTAGGAGATATGATTGATGAAGATGATAATATCATATCTATGAAAGTTAAAAGCATCTCTAAAGGAAAGGAATGGGTAGTCACAAATATCCACGCCCCTAATTCCAAAGCTGCTAGGAGTAAATTTTGGGATAAAATCCAGCAAAAAAGAAGATCTTTCCCTAAGGATAGTTGGCTGTTGATGGGAGATTTCAATACTCCTTTGCAAGGAACTGAAAAATTTGAAGGAACTCAAGCCCAACTAGATAGCAGATCTGATTTGATGGACTTCATCAATGTCAATGCTCTTATTGATATTGATCTCATTGGAGCTTCTTACACCTGGTCTAATCGCAGGGACGGAGAAGACCTCATTTAGGTAAGGCTTGACAGATCCCTTATTACTTATGATTGGATACTTTCTCATAGCTGATCCTTATCATTTGTCAATAGAATTGGCTCAGATCATTATCCCATTTCCTTTGTTGCTGAGTCCATTAAGAGTAAATAGTGCTTCCCTTTTTGGTTTGAGAAAATGTGGATCTCTCACCCCTCTTTGGAAAAATCCATTGCCAACTGGTGGAATATTGATGTGGATAGAACAGCCATGTACAAAGTTGCTAAAAAACTTAGAAACGTCAAAGATAACATCAAGATCTAGAACAAGAAGGTCTTTGGTGATATTTTTGAATCAAAAAAAGAAGTTGAAGGAGGAATTAGAACATATCCAAACCTCAATACAAAAAGATGGCTGTAAAAAGTATCCCAAGGCTAAGGAAGATGAATATATTATTCAAACTTCACAATATTATTTCTAGGGAGGAAATCTATTGGAGACAGAGATCCAAGGCTATTTGGGTGAAAGTTGGGGATAGAAATACTAATTTTTTCACATGACTTCTATGAAACATAAAGTTGTGAATAGAATTTCCAGATTAATTGCTGAGGAGAAAATTATTCTTAAGGAGGATGATATTAGGGATGAAGCTATTAGTTTCTTTTCTCAGCTCCTCACCCGTAGCAAGGAGATTGATTCTGCTAAGCAACAGGATCTGGTTGACATCATCACCAAGATTATTGATCCTAACTAGAATAAGGCCCTTTTTGTTATCTCCTTTGCTGAGGAAATTAAAAAAATAGTCTTGTCCTTTTAGGGGGATAAGGCTCTGGGATCTGATGAATTCCCCATGTTTTCGCTACTTCAGCAGGAGTTGTTGTCCTTTTCTATTAACAAAGATTTTGATTATGTTTTCCTCTCGAAGAGTAATCCTAGGGGTGACTTCATGGTTGCCTCAGCCTATAAAAACACATTTACCCAAATCAGCAACCCAATATGGGGTAAAGTTTGGAATAGAATTCTTATCCCTAAAGTCAACATGTTCTTTTGGCTTGCTACTCACAATAGGATTCTTACTATTGATAACTTGGCCCGAAGAGGTTTTATGTTCCCCAATAGGTGTGAGCTATGTCATAAAGAGGAAGAATTAGTTGATCATCTATTCATCCATTGTTCCTTCTCTTGGGAAATCTGGAGTAAGTTTTGGGTGAATTGGAAAGTTGATTGGGTTATGCACAACAATCTCAAGGAAATTATTTGGCAATGGATCTTTCCCACCAAATTTCCTCTTATCAAGAACCTTTGGTCCTTAATCCTTCCCATGACTTGTTGGGGCATCTAGAAAGAGAGAAATAATAGAATATTTAGGGAAGCTAAGTGCACTTCTCAGGTGGTCTTTGAAAAAGTTTGCAGGGCTATAAAAGAAAACATAAATATTCCTCACAGGAACAACAAACAATGGTTTTTTGCTGATATGAATGATATTGAAAAAGGCATCCTTATTGAATGGAATTTAATCCACAAAGTCTACAGATATGACAATAAGACAAGGAGAGAAAATATTATTTGGAGATTTCTTGATCATGATTGGGTCAAGGTGAATTTTGATGGAGCTGCTAAAGGCAACCGTGGGAAGTTCGGTGGGGGAGGAGTCATCAGAAATGCTCAAGGTGTTTGCATTACTGCTATTGTTTCTCCTTTTGGAGTCCAAAATAATCATGTGGCTGAAGCTCAGGCTATGCTAAAAAGCCTCCAGCTTGCTCAGGGATTCAATTTTTTAAAAAATTGGTTGGAAGGGGACTCCCTCAATATCATTCAAGCTCTTAAAGGTACTAGTTCATCCTCTTGGAATATTACTAATACTATTGAAAGTGCTAAAAAGTTATTAAATGACTATGTTAGTATTCTCATAACTCATACTCTAAGGGAAGGCAATAAGGTTGCAGACCTTTTAGCTAATGAAGGGGTCAATTTAGAGGTGGAGGCTAAATATATCAGAGAGGCCCAATGTAAAAGGGATGTTAGGGAGCAATTATTATTTGATCACATCAATGGTTCAAGTTAAAATCATGATCACCTTTTGGGGTCCAGAATCCAAAGATAGAGATTGGGGGCAAGCGAACTGTCAGTTAATGATTGTTTTTAGGCATCATTTTTATGATCATTTGTGTGATGCGGATTATAATAATAAGTGTTGGATCTCTGCAGCCATTATTATTTACTTCTTTAAAATCACAGATGGTACTCTGTTCTGCAATCCCAGTATTTTGCTCGAGAGCCTGTGTTTAAGTCTTGGCCTGCAATTTGTGAGATATACTATTAGAGACTTCAACCTGCTATTCAACATGAGAGGTAACCTAAACTGGAATGAGCCCTCTAGTTGCGAGAACTAGAAAAGTGAGCGGAAAATGTGGAGGAGGCTCCATAGACATGGACTCACCAACTATATGGAAAAGCTACATGGTAGCAGAAAATCGGTGTCTCAAGGCTTTGCTAAGGGTTGGAACAGCAACAGAGTCACTTTGTTTGGGGAGACCTAGAAGATTGATGAGGATTTGGTTGCGAAGGTCACGAGACTTCAAAAGGAGGGCACAAAGTTCTACAGAGACTGAAAGTTTGCTGCTGAAGCGATTAAAAACTTCCCGAAAACTGAGGATGAGAAAGCTCGGCTTGCCAAGCAAGACAACGTTTCTTACTACCTCCCCCAGTAGGTAAAGTCTTTTTGGCAGAAAATGCTAAGGGTTTTGATGGAATTCTTGACTGTTGATGGTAGATTTACTAAAGTCTACAATTATCATTTTGCAATTCTCAATCATTTCTGCCATGGGGTTAAGATTTCTCTGCCCTTTTATTTAGCATCATCCCTGAATGAGAGCTTGGCTGACCATGCCAAAAATCCCAAATCTTACCCCATAGCCCATCAGAGGCTTATTTTTCTCATTTATGAACACCTAAAGAAAAAAGATAGTGTTAGCAAGGATGATAACCCAGTAACAAATGCACATATTTCTGAGAGTTGTATTGACTCTGAGTCTGAAGATGATTTGTCGAATGCCCCTACCCATAAAAAAGGGAGAGTTGACATTGATAATGTAGACATGGAGGTGAATGATGGTATGGAGGAACAGGAGAAGGAGGCTGAGATTGAAGTGGAGAGTGAGAAGGAAGAGTATGCTGGAGAAGAGGAGGAAGGGAAAAAAGATGCCAATATTGAAAACCCTGATTCTAACCCTATGGGTTCAGATAGCAGGAATTTTACCCAGAACTCCATGGAGAAATCCAACCCTAAATCCGTGAGCTCTAAGCAGGAAAGGGATACGGCAAAAACTATCTTGAATGCCGCTCAAAATTACACGCTGGAGTCTTTCAATTTTCAGAAGTGGGTTATTGAAAATATTACCAGCATTCAGAGAAAACAGAGAGACCTGGAGAATAAGATTCACAATTTGATCAAGTATACTAATTCGAGGAAAAAGAGTGTGGAGGTGGAAACCAGTGAAGTAGAGGATGAAATTGAAATGGAGGACTGGTCAGAAAAAGATCTTATAAAAGGGGATTTGAAACATCTGGAGGATGTGATTAGAATTGTAAAAGAAAAGACTGCGGTGGATAACAAGATTATCATCAATCGGGTTGCTAAAACTGAGAAGGCATTGAAAAACTTCATGAACCACAATCTTGAGGTCTTGAGAATCTCGTCTCAAAACATGAATGCCTTGGTGGATCACTTATAGAGGAAAAATAAGAATAAGGATTTGGTAATCATTGATGATATACCGACCTCCACCTCTACTCATCAAATCTCCAGGTGAAGGACCAGGCAGACAACCAGTGATATGGAGACAAAGATGAAAGGCATTCAGCTGAAATAGGAGAACAATGATGTAAGAGAAGCCGCTAAGACCATGATGTTGTTGGTTCAGAATGCAAAGGAGTCTATTAAAGTTTTTATTTGATATGTAATGTTGGAGTTTGGATGCTAGTTTCTCGTTGGCTCTGTGTTGTCCTTTTATCCTAGCTGTTGGTTGTTTTTGCATCTTTTTTGTCTAGGTCTTGTCTTCTCTAGTTTCTTTCATGCTCATCCTTCATAATGTAAGTGGGTTTTGGGTCCCTTAAAACCTGATTTTCCTTAATCGAAAACAATTAACCATATAATCAATGCAAAGAAACCATACCACATAACACCATGATTTTGGCATGGAAAACCCATGGTGGTAAACCCATGGTGGGAACAACCAAGGTGGTAAACCTACCCATAGTTAGATGATACTTCTGCAGAAAGTATGTGTTACAAGAGGGGCCTGCACTTGCAGGAAGGCACACTGCCTAGGGCATACTGCTCATTACAAAAGAGTCTCACTGACTATAGAGAGGCTACAACCTTCTCAAGATAAATGGACAACAATCCATAGAGTGAACTATTGGAAATAGCATCTACCATGCCTGATTATAGTCCCGGTTAAGCTCAATGTCGGAGGACTAAATCCTCTTCTGAATCCAATTCGATCACCAATGATCGATCAACTCCTTTGTCTGAATGATATTACAATATTCACACATTACATTCCTTGATCATGACCTTTCCAATAACCATGATACTTTACAAAGAGTTTCTATCTCTTATTTATACAAACCTTAAGGCCTAAACCAATTAGGTCAGCCACCTAAAGATATTACAATAATATCATTACATAATTCCATTTACAATGATATGCCATGTCGGCTTAAGACCAAAACAATAATAACAAATCCATAAATCATCTCGAATCATCCCAGTAACATGTAGAGTACACGATAGCATGATACCGATCCATAACCTAGATAGGTACCAGACCTATTCTGGGTCCACCGTACCAAAGCAATATCTTCAAGCATTTGAAGCATGATCAAAGAACATATTCAGCATCCTGAAGTCCATGAAGAAGTTGCACCTACACCAATTATGCATCATGTCACAATTCCTCAATGAAAGCTCTGTCGGTAAAGCCTTAAACTAGTGTTGGTAAGGGTTTACCAAAGTGTATGATAACATCCAATTACCAAGCCAATACCAACTGACCAAAACATGTTCATGGAGCATATAACTCATAAAATCCAATATACTTCACTGATCCAAACATGTCGGAAGTGTCAACAGATAATCTCTTCTTTCGGTAACACTAGATCTTCTATTGGTAACCAAAACTTGTCTGTCGGTAACCATCCATATCAGCTAGTGTTGACATCAATGACAAAATGTACATCAATGCAACACATAATCAATTCATCCATAATGCCAACAATCTCCCCCTTTTGGAATTAATGGCAACACTAGAGGTGAAAAACATCTAAGTACCAAGAGATTCCAAACAAGTCTCCCCCTGTGGAAGACAACCAACGATCAATAGCTCTCCCCCAGTGAATGATATCTTTGTAAGGTTTGGAATGATTTTTCACATTACTATCACTCCCCCTTTGATATCAATGCCCGAAATCTGACAAAAATATCAAAGCAATGATATAAACCTTTGAATCTCAAAGTTGACTACTCCCCCTAAGTACTAGCACCACTCATTAGTGCCAAAATGAATAATGTCTCTGATAATACATGTCTGACTGATGACAAACTTCATCAATCAAGTCTCTATTGGAGGGGCAGAAACCCCTAACCTGTATCTTAAATATTCAAATGATTCCTTAGACAACGGTTAAGTGAATATGTCTGCAATCTGTTCTTTAGTGTTCACATAAACCAATTTGACTTCCTTTGCTTCTACCTTGTCCTTCAGAAAGTTATACTTTATTGAAATATGCTTAGTCTTAGAGTGAAATACTGGATTCTTAGACATGTCAATAGTTGCAGAGTTATCACAGTAGATAACTACCAGTTCACTACATTTTACTCTGATATCCCTTAACATTTTCTTCATCCACAAAACTTGAGTACAATTAGTTGTTGCTGCAACATACTCAGCTTCTGCAATAGATAAAGAAATGCATGATTGTTTTTTTCTTATACATGAAACCGGTTTCTTTCCAAGAAAGAAAGCTCCACCAAAAGTGCTCTTCCTGTCTAACATCTTCAATTCTAGCTACAGGTTCAAATGTCTCACCATAATGAATTCCTTCCATTTGAGAATATCCTTTATAAACCAATCTAGCCTTGTTTCTTATAACTTGACCATCCTCATTCAGTTTATTTCTAAAAACCCATTTAGTTCCAATAACATTCTTATTTTTTGGTTGAGAAACTAAAGACCAAGTTTCTTTATTCTCTATTTGATCTAATTCATCTTCCATAGCCTTTAACAAATGTTTATCCTTACAAGCTTACATAACAGTTGTCGGTTCAACTTGAGAAATAAGACATGCCTCTTCATTTTCCAGGTTTCTACTTGTCATAACTCCCTTGTCTCTATCTCCAATAATTTGATCTTCAGAATGATTTAATCTTACATACCTTGGTGTCTTTTGAACTTCAGGCTCACCACTCTTATCATCAGTCACAGGTGAATTTTTTCTGATTGTGCCGGTGTAATTGTCTCAGCTTCCTGTACCAGTTGAGGCATTATCGGTTCAGTTATGATCATTTCCACTGTCGGTTCCCTATCATATGATATAGAATGATTTCTGTATTGTTCATCTACTTTCACATTAGCACTTTCCACAATTTGCTATGATCTTTTGTTATAACATGTATATGCTTTGCTTTGATTTGAATAACCAAGAAATATCCCTTCATCACATCTAGGATAAAACTTTCCAATTGAATCATCTCTTTTGATATAGCATTTACTTCCAAAAAATTTAAAATATTTAACAGTAGGTGTGTATCCAAACCATAGTTCATAAGGGGTCTTACCAGTTCCACCTTTGATGTGAACTCTATTGAATGTGTAAATTGTTGTACTCACTGCTTCTCTCTAGTAGATATGAAGAATTTTGGCTTCCATCATCATAGATCTAGTTGCATCCAAAATGGTTTTGTTCTTCCTTTCAACTACTCCATTTTGTTGAGGAGTCCTAGGTACAGATAGATGTCTCCTAATTCCATTTGTCTCACAATAACCGTTAAATTCATGAGAAGTGAATTCACCACCATGATCTGATCTTAGACATTTAATTTTCAATCTAGTTTCTATTTCAACCTTTGCTTTAAAGATCTTGAATTTCTCAAAGGCTTCAGACTTCTCCCTCAGAAAAGTCACCCAAATCATTCTAGAATACTCATCAATAATCTGCATGAAATACCTATCACCTTGAAAGCTTCTAGTCCTTGCTGGACCACATAAGTCAGTGTGAATCAAATCAAGTACATCATTAGATTTATCATGTATGCTCTTAAAATAACTTCTGACTTTCTTACCCAATTGGCATTCCTTACATACCAGATTATGAGGCTTCAAAATCTTAGGTATATCTCTAACTACCTTAGTTGAACCGATCTTAACAATGCAATCAAAATTAACATGAAACAACCTCTTATGCCATAGCCAACTCTCATCAATATGAGCAATCAAACATGTCTTATTACCAGTGTTCGAGTGAAAGATATTACTTCCTGTCCGAATAACGATTGCAATTTTCAAACCAGTCTTGTTAATGATTTTGCATTTTCTATCTTTAAACTGAAGTTGTAAACCCTTATCAACTAATTGTCCAACACTCAAAATATTATGCTTCAAACCTTCTACATAATGGACATTATCATTATTATGCTTGCCATCCAAAGAAATAATACCTCTACCTTTGATCATACATGCCTTTTCATCTCCAAATCTAACTTGACTACCATTGTATTCTTGCAGGGATAAAAATTTCCTTATATCTCCAGTCATATGGTGTGAGTATCCACTATCAATTACCCATTCATCTGTATCTTCAACTTTTGTTGCCAAGGCCTTCTCTTCATTTTTTATAGCCGGTTCTAGTTCATCTTCCTTCAAAGCATAGAACGCTCATTCCTTACCATTTCTAGATCCACTAGCAGAGTCTTTTGTTGGTTCATCTCCTTCCTCATTTGTTACTCCTTCATCATCTTCTATGTAGCATTGTTTACTCTTCTTGAATCTATATAGTTTTGGGTTAGGCTTAAAATATTTCTTAACTCTTTCTTCAAACCTTACATTCCTTTCAGGACATCTAGATGCAAAATGACCAATCTTATTACATGCAAAACATTTAAAAGGTGCTTTTCCTTCATACTTACTTCCAGTTGGACCTTTAGGTATTCTTCTAGCAAATAAGGCTTCAAGTTGCTCAAATTCTTCATCTTCTTTCCTCATGTCTTCCAATTATTTTACATATAGGGCTCTCCAATCATTCTTGCTAGTAGATATTGATGATGATGCATGAAAAGCAGGTTCAGACTTTACAACTCTAGAAGATCCAAATTCTTCAAGCTCAAAAGCAGATAATTTCCCAATCAGAATATCTCTATTGACTGAAGTGTTTTCCATTGTTCTTAACTCATTAATTGCAGTTGCCTTCATCTTGTAAGCTGGTGGAAGGGCTCTCAAGACTTTGGAAACTATTTCATCTTCACTTAGAACTCCTCCACAATATTGAATTCCCATAACAATCTCATTTACTCTTTCCATAAACTTAGCTGATGATTTGTCATTCAATCCCATAATCTGCTGATCAGTAAGTGCACACAGGAGGGCTTCTCTAGCTCTGTAATCATTTTCAATATTCTTATCCAGGTCTGTAGGAGCAGGATTCCCAGATGTCGGATCATAAGGTGTGTATCCTTTCTCAGTGATCTCCCAAATATCCTTGCCAAGACATCTAAGATGAGTCTCTAGTCAAATTTTCAATATCCCATAATTTGTTCCATCAAGCTTAGGGATTTCTCTTCTGAAAATAGTTGTCCGTAGATTAGAAGTGTTAGTTGCCATAGGATCTACCTCAAGCAGTTAAGCTTTTGCAAAAGAGGACCAAAGCCTTGATACCAATTGTTAGGATAACCGATCAACAACTGAGAGAGGAGGTGAATCAGTTACATTAACAGGGTATAACTTTTAATCCACAATACAACCTTAAACAAATCAAGTATTGGTAAAGAAAAGACAAATGTCGATAGGAATAGATACCGGTAAACAATACAACTTAACAATTAACCCAATAATCAATGCAAAGCAACCATACCACATAACACCATGATTTGTACGTGGAAAACCCAGAAATGGAAAAACCACAGTGGGAAACCTACCCACAATCAGATGATACTTCTGCAAAAAGTATGTATTACAAGAGGGGCCTGCACTTGCAAGAAGGCACACTGCCTAGAGCATACTACTCATTACAAAAGAGTCTCACTAACTACAGAGAGGCTAAAACCTTCTCAAGATAAATGGACAACAATCCAATAGAATGAAATGTTGGAAATAGCATCGACCATGCCTGATTACAGTCTCGGTTAAGCTCAATGTCAAAGGACTAAATCCTCTTTTGAATCCAATTCGATCACCAATGATTGATCACCTCCTTTGTCTAAATGATATTACAAGATTCGCACATTAAATTCCTTGACCATGACCTTTTCAATAACCATGATACTTTACAAAGAGTTTCCACCTCTTATTTATACAAACCCTAAGGCCTAAACCAATTAGGTCAACTACCTAAAGATATTACAATAATATCATTACATAATTTCATTTACAATGATATGCCATGTCGGCTTAAGACCAAAACAATAATAACAAATCCATAAATCATCTCGAATCATCCTGGTAATGTGTAGAGTACACGCTAGCATGATACCAGTCCATAACCTAGATAGGTACTGGACCTATTCTGGGTCCACCATGCCAAAGAAATGTCTTCAATCATTTGAAGCATGATCTAAGAACATCTTTAGCATCCTAAAGTCCATGAAGAAGTTGCACCAACACAAATTATGCATCTTGTCACAATTCCTCAATGAAAGCTCTGTCGGTAAAGCCTTAAACCAGTGCTGGTAAGCGTTTACTAGAGTGTATGATAACATCCAATTACCAAGCCAATACCAACCAACCAAAACATTATCATGGAGCATATAACTCATGAGATCCAATATACTTCATTGATCCAAACATGTTGGAAGTGTGAACAGATAATCTCTTATGTCACTAACACTAGATCTTCTACCGGTAACCAAAACTTGTCTACCGATAACCATCCATATCAGCTAGTGTTGACATCAATGACAAAACATCAATGCAACACATAATCAATTCATCCATAATGCCAACAGGGATCACCTCAAAAGACCCCGCTGCAGCCATCCCATGAGAAAGAAAACAAAAAGAGGAATCCAAAAAGCAAACGAAACCCAGTCCAACCTCTGGAATGGAGAGGACCAAGCCCCCAAACCTTGTGAAAGGAAGCAACAATAGAGTGTCTCTCCCACAAGAAAATTTAGCCACAAGGGACCAAACATCACCATAGACACAAAGAGGATCAGAAGCAAAACCAACCCCATACCACTCCACATGGGAAGAGAAGGTACAGCAGGAGGTGAAAATTCCCCCAAAACCATGTCGGCTGCACCCCTCACAGAACCTACCGCAAACTCCAAAAACCTTTGGACCCCACCAAAGGGGAATACCGTGCACAAGGCATAAGTAAGAACAAAAGCCACGGAGGGGCTTTCTCCCAAACCGTCTGCTGTCTCATCCGGATCTCCCTCATCCTCACCCTCGCCACCCTCTTCAGTGGCACAAACCTCAGCACTCCTGCTTGCAATATTCCCGTTCCCTTTGCTTCACTATAGTTAATGCATGCCTTTATCATGACAGAACATTTAAAACTTGATCATTATTGTTGAAAGAAAGACATCGGTTTGAATGTTTGACACCTTGATTGCAGACCTGTGGTCAATTACTAAATGTGTTCTCATAGGATTGATGGATCATTTACATTAGTTACGTTTAAAATGAGAGAGAAAGAGAGGGTTGTATTTACATACAACTTACACCTTTTCAGATTTAAATTTTGATGAAGACAAACATCAAGGACCACTTGCTTGCTATCATAAAAACCAATCATTGTAATTCAAAATCTATAGCCGAAAAGATTAGATTGTAGGGGTGTTGGGAAGCCTAGTTCATGGACAAGGGCATTGGGTGCCCCAGTCTCAACAATTTACTCAAGAAAAAGGTCATGAGTAGGGTATTACACCTAGTTTCCAAAATAAGTCCCACAAATAAGCATAATCAGATGTGAACCAGGCATAGAAATCAAAGTGTTAAACCCCACATCTTCAATAGTTAATGCAGCCCTAATTTAGTACATATCTTAGTTAGTTAAATTGAAATGGTGATGGTGAATTTATTCCATTGGTTGTGTCCTTCTACTTACTTATATATATCTTCTTTGATTATGATGAAAATTAAAATAGCTCTAACATCTATTTTTTTCATGTGATGAACTAATAAGTAATAATCAATAATTTCTTATGCATATATGAAGTATTGAATATGGATTGAATTTTTGATTCCTTGGAATTGATGAATAATTAATTTATGCATAGGGATATTGGAATTTGGATATTAAATAATATGATATTAATATAATCCAATTGAATTTCTCATTGTATAATGCAAGAAAGAGGGTGTGCAAATAAAAGAAATGAGAGAGAAATATACCTGATCAAACACCCCATTAATATTTTGTAAGGATAACCTATGTGCTATAAATGGGAATGAAAAAATATAATTATCGTGCTTATGGGATTCTTATATTAAGGTTCAAGTAGATATAATTTTAAGTCATATAATGAAAAGGGGGCTTAAGGTTTGGAAATCATTGGGTTATGTCAAAACTCATATGGGTCTTTGTATTGGTGTTCCTACTTCCACTACAATAATGTTTGATGAAAAGAGACCTTCTCCTCATAAAGGAAAAAGGTTGAAACCTTAATGGATATTCTTGAATTAAGAAATGTTACCTTTGATATGAAACCCCTATCTTCGATTCTTACACAAGGATTGATGTTGCTCGATTGGTATTATGACATGCCTTAATCATGGAGGAACTTGTAAAACTGGATCTAAAGTATTTATTACTCAGTTTTTAGCATAATTTTTTGTTTTGATAATTAAACTACTAGTTTGGCCCAGTCCCCTACATTAATATAAAAATAAAATCACATCATTGTGAAATCCCTTCTGATATAGAGTTTCTATTGACATATTACAAAATTGCTTGCAAGAAGATATGGTTCGTAAGCATTAAAGTTTATAGATATTTGTTCACCATCTAATACTACCTACCATATAAGTCTATTCTCAATTTCCTTTACTAGCTACCTTGTTAAGCCTACTAAAGAAACTTATAGGACATTATGCTAAAAAGCTCAAAACAAAGGGGCTTTTCTAACATCTCTAACCTTTAGTACTGTCCTCCATTTTTGCATTTTCCATGGGGCTTCCTGTTTCCATATTGTTTCAATGACTCTATAGCTCCAAACCTTCCATCTCCATGAACTTTTCTATCTAGTTCGGCTCTAGATTCACCACCACATTTGTCCAATTTAGAAGGAAATTTAGATTCATCACTGCTTTCTCCCTATGGTCCTGATATTCCATTTCATGATCGAGAAGAATAATTGGCAATTTTTTGATATCCTCTCCCTTTTTGTCAAAATGATGTAGAGAGTCTTGGAGCTTTGTTTGTTACACCTTCTTGAGTGACTTGTCCTACTCAACCCTACAACTACTCAATTCCTTCCTATGGCACTTTGTAGGGGTTATGATAATGAGACCTCCTAGGTCTAAACCTTCTTTACTTGCCTCCTAGGTATAGCCAATGGTTTCTGGACAATCAACTCCACTCCTTGAGGTGGCCACCTCAGTTACTCATACACTCCTCTCCTGGGCTCCAACCACTCCTACAAGGATCTTAACACACAATCACTTCCTATGGTTTCCTAATGCATCTACAAGGTGTCTTCAATGTATTTAGAGGTTTGAGGCTCACCAAATCCATCGCCTTGGCTTCCTAACCCTTCTAGGTCTCTATCGGCACCAAAATAGGCCTAATTGCATTAGCCCTCCCTATGAGGTTTTAGGGGTTTACTTTTTGAAAGTCCCAAACAAGCCTAGAAATAAATTATCGATTTGAGTACCCTTTTGGAAGTTACAAACAATACTAGAAAAGTGTATTTGGTTTATCTGTACAAGTGGATTTTCCAGTGTTGCACTATTTTGAAGGGTTTTAGGCCTAACCGGTGAATTGGCAAGATGGGTCTAAAACTCTTCACCAGTCAAATCTCATGGTCCAATAAATTTGGGAACCTTCAAGGGAAATCAAAGGGATTTCCATTCATGTGTCACTTGGTCCTGCACCAATCCCCATGTTCTCATAAATCACACCTTTCTTGTTGTCCTAACTCACCTACTCCCAGCAGTGAGCCTAGGGCTTCATTGTTTCTCCTGCTCCTGCACTTGCAACACCACATGCCCTATTATAAACCTATGTACAGACCCTAACCTATCATTCTTAGTGATTTCAATAGGTTTCATCCAAGAATGCCTAGGTTAGAGCCATTTCTTGCTCTTAAACCCTACTTGCAAGGGTTTTGCTCCTAGTTGCAAAAAATGGAGGTAATCTCTACAACTTAGGAAAATAAAACCTGAAAATAAAAATTTAAGAAGACAAATTAAATGAATACCCATAATTACAATGGATTTACACCATCTAGTCCGTACTGGACTGTACAAAACAATGAAAATAAGAGTAAACTATCAAAAATCGGTGGAAACAAGGTTGCTTCACATACCAAAAACATGCTCTTGCATTTCCAAACCTCCAACACATACAATGAAGTGAATTTTGGCTTATATGCTCTTGTTCCAGTTGGTTCAACCAACATGTAATGCCTAAAACCAAAAATGCAACTTTTGCAAGAAATTGCAAAATGTTGCTCAGCAACTTTTGACAACTTTTGGCTCCAAGATGCAACTTTGAATTCTAATGCATTTTAAGACTCCTGAAGGTCCTCTAACACCCTAGAAGACCTAAACACAACACAATTGACCCCTAAAACATGAATACATTCATCTGGAGTACTTTACCTGTGAACTACCTAAGCATCTCACTTCTCAGGTTGTCAGCATCCTGGACACAATTGACTCAAACCAAAAATTGGACAACTCAACCATGGCTCTACTGAGTCCTCAATGGTTGTTCCATTATGGTGCAATAGGTGATGTGATATCAATATGAGGAGATGAAATACAAGGCTCAAGAATGGGGTCACATGTGAGAATCCCCATATTCAAGTATCCAAAGTTCTCCTCAAAATCTGAACCATCACAAGAAGTGTGATCATCATGTATAGAATCATCAAATGTGAAATCATCATCATCAACAAAATCTGAAAAGGAGTATAACCGAGATGCATGATCAACCACCCCAGTCGCAATGATAGCTGTAGTCTCCAAGTCTCTAATGAAAACTGAGTCAGGTGTGATCTCCAGAACCCTCTTAGTTGCACCATTTGTGATTTGATAGATAGAAAGGAGATTGTTTGTCAAGTGGGGTACACACAACACATCATTGAAGGAGTTATCCCCAATGTCAATAGATCCTTTCCCAATCACATCCATGTATGTATGATTGCCCATCAAAATCTATGGCATGGTGCAAGGCTCAAAAGTAGAGAACATAGATTGTGAACATGCCATATGATGAGAAGCCCCTGAATCTAGAAGCCATCTCTCTGAATTATGACTAATAGTAGCACATAGAGCTTTTCCTTTTCTTGTTCCAAAAGAGTGAGTCTTCCCACTTGTAGAAGCCATGAATGCTTGCCCTTTTCCTTTTGAATGTGAGGAAGTGGAAGTTGATGAATCATCCTTCTTGTAGACTTTAGGCAAATCAATGTTATGCTTTTTGATGATATGTGTAAGCTCATCAATCTTCTTAGAATGGCAACGATGCTCCTCATGAAAAATCTTTTTACAATAAGCACAAGTAGGTCTCTCCCTCTTTGGTGAATTATCTCTCTTGGAAGAGGATGAATGTCCTTGTTGTGGAGAAGATGGTGCTTTTCCCTTAGGCTTTGATTGCCATTTCTTCTTGTTTGAGTTATCCTTTCCTTGATTTCCTTTGTTCCCTTTATTTGCCACTAATGCTTGAGACTTAGAAGCCTTAAGAATGCCCATGCTTATCAACTTAGTTTGTTCCATCATCAACATTTCATTGAAAGCATCAAATGTAGGCATTTTGTAGCTTGAACCCATTGTCATCTTATGGGTTTGGAAACTAGAAACAAATGCTGCATATTCTTGTGGAAGCTTGCCTATCAAGTTGAATATCAATTGAGTATCCTTCTTATCAATGCCACAATCTTTGAGTTGTGCCCTCAACTCATTTGCCTTAGTGACATAATCTTGTATAGTATCAAAGTTCTTGGGATCTAACATGGTGAGATCACTATAAATTTGATATCCCCTAATCTCATCAACTTGACCATACAAGTCTTGAAACTTTTGCCAAGCATCCTTGATTAGAGTACATTTCTCAATATGAAAAATGAGATCCTTTGATACATACTTTCTTAAGGTACCAATTGCCATGATATTTTTAGTGAGCCAATCCAAGTGACCAACTGGATCAACCTTAGGATCAGCGGGAGCAACAATAGTTCCATCAATGTAATGAGTGAGTCCTTTTTCCATAAGTTTACTCCATGCATCAATTTTCCAAGTAGCATAATTATGAGGAGTTAAGAGAGGAAACTTAGAAGAACCCATAGCAGCAAAAAGGAAGGAACACAAGAGCACAAAAGCACAAGATACACCCCCAACCCCAAATTCAATCAATCAAAGTACCCCCCCCAAAGTGATGATTTTGGCACTTTATACTTAGTGTTATTACAATGAGCCACTTGCAAAACAAGGCAAAGTGGACTTATGATGCAAATTTTACAACTTCTCAAATGAGATACTAGAGACTTCAATCAATAGTGCAATGAATCTAACTAAGATTCAAGCAAATATACAAGTACCAAGAGAGCCAAAAATGGCCAATATCTCAAAGTAAAATTTCTACTTACAATGGCATCAATCTGATAGCATCATGTGAAAGTAGATGAAAAAATACGCACTTTCAAAAAAAAACGGCACCTGAAAAGGAGGTCGTATGACCCTAAACGAAGCCTCTAAAGTTGCAAAAACTGGGATTACTCAGGTACAGTCACCAAAAATTGAATTTTTTGAAAAATTAGTGCATCAAAATCAAAAAAATTCTTCACCACTATGGAGAGCACGAAATTCTAGCCCATTTCAAAAAAAATTGCACCCAAAAAGGAGCAAAAATGAGCAAGTTATGGCCATTTGAAGTTGAACTGCAAAATCAAAAAGCTCAATGAGAGGGGCTTGCAAAATTTTTGAAAAATGATGATGTGGCACTGATGTCAGCAATTCATTGTTTTAAATTTGACGGCCGTATGACCGTCGCAAAAACTTCGCCTCCCCACTGACTGGGCGTCCGTACTATAAGGACTGCTGACTGTGCAGGCCGTACCGTATGGATTTGCTGATTGGGCGGTGTGTGTCAGCTCTGCGTGGTAGATGACGTGGTGGATGACTGTGCATACAGGTTTTACCCGCGGGCCAGTGGCGGATGTGGGGCCGCCTGTTTTGGTGGTCGCCGACGGAGGGAGCGGCCGGAGCCGAGGGGCCGGCGGAGTCTATGTCCCGACCGGGGGGAGGGGGCTGTGGTTGCCGGAGAGGGGAAGTGGTCCGGATGGCAGCGACGGGGATGGCGGGTACCGGCATAGGTGGTGGCTGGTACAGGCACGGGCAGAGCGTGGCGAGGATGGGACGGTCAGTGCTGACAGCGACAGACGGGAGGATGAAAGCCGAGGTGGCCGACGAGAGGAAGGGGCCGCAACTGAGGACACCGAAGGTGGCGGCGGCACGGGCGATGTGGACCGGTGCTGCAGACCTGCAGGGTATGGTAGGTCATAGGGGGGGTCAAAATAGGCTGACTTTATAACCAAAATTCATGGAAACATCCTTCTGGACGCAATGGCGAGGTCGGATCTGGTCTAGGACGCCTCCAAAAGATGTTGCTCTTCAGATCTGCCTCTTGACATCGCAATAATGCCTCTTCAAGATGAATCAATTAAGCCCCAATGGCTCTGATACCATGTGAGATTTTGCCAAGATCAAGAGCTCAATGAAATGTACAAAATAGAGACACAATATAGGACAAGAATAAACTGTATTCTCATCAATAGAAAATGATCAATAATATCAATTTACATACAATGTAGATGAGCTTGCTTATATAGGCAAGGCTAGGGATATGTGAGCACACAAACATGACATGTGGCTCAATAAGAAACAAGGGTAGGTAGGAAATAGGTGTGGGTAGGTAGGAGAAATAATATAATAGTCCACATGAGGTGGATCACCCACTGAATGTGGAGTGTAACAACAAGATCAACACCATAAAAGGTGGAATTTCTCCTACACACACTATCCCAATGTGGCACAAACACCCAAGTGTCTCATACCGAAACTATTATGAAATGCATTTCCTAAGTAAACTTAAGTAAGTGTAATAATATCCAAGATGAATAATTATTTACACCAACACCTTATTCTTTTTTTTTCTTTTCCTTTTTTTTTTATGCCATATGGTTTCTTTATAATGGGCTAAATGTTGGACCTCCATCCCTTTTTTTCCTTCAATCTCTCAAAGTATTCCAAATAGTAACATAATTTATCACAAGAAATCTCACAGAAAGCACACATTTGGCTAAAAATTTTCTAAGAAGTCTACCAGAAATAGATTGTATGTTTTTTTATAATTAGAGACTCATAATTTGAATTACTATTGGACTTGGATTAATCTACTAATAATTTTTTAGTATTAACATTTCTTTAGTTGAAAATTAAATTTAAAATGTAATTAAAATAAAAACATTACATTGA
The DNA here is from genome assembly GCF_030272615.1 of Cryptomeria japonica. NCBI lineage: Eukaryota > Viridiplantae > Streptophyta > Pinopsida > Cupressales > Cupressaceae > Cryptomeria > Cryptomeria japonica. Next base: position 118,379 of record NW_026728871.1, read on the forward strand.
AAACTTTTCGCTTCACTTGTTGATCAACATTAGTCAATTTTTAGTCTCTAATTAAAATAGTTGATAATTTTAACAAATGATGGGTATGTACTTGTTTCTAATTTGGTATTTACTGTTTTGGTCATCTACCGTGTTGGGTGAATGCATTTTCCTAAATTGTGTCATATTAAAAAAACTCTAATTTACACCCATTAGGCATGACATGCAATGCGTTCGAAGCTTGATCTCTTCGCATTATATAATTTTTAAAAGCTAATCTTTGTTCATATTTTGATTGATGTTTTTTACTCTATTTTGATTAGTTGTTGTTAGTTAGAGTATTATAGTTGAAGGAATTCCTGAACTAAGTAGGAGAATACCACATAGTTTGTAAGCGATTTGTAATAGGAAACTAGTAATATTCATCATGTGATAACAATTGCAAGCTCAAGAAGATGAACAAGGCATTGACTTAAAACCACTAGTCATTTTATTGTTGGGGAGAAGGAGAATATAATTTTAAAATTTTACATGTTTTATCGTTCAGCTAGGTAATTGAAGATTTTTGAGAGAGATAAAATTGTTATTATTAGGTTTCTAATGTTTTCAAATTTTGATTTCCTGGAACTTTTGAATGTCGAAGAAGAAAGATTCATTAAATCTTGATTACTTTTCCCAAATGAAAATGTTTTGTTGCACACCTAAATTATTTTTAAAGTTAACTACAAAGGTGACTTGTTTTTCTATAGGTAAGATATGCTTATAACTTTAAGTGCTTAAAGGGAAGTACAAATTATATAATTTGAACTATGACTCTAAACTTTTATTTGAAATGGGGTGGGTTTTGTTGTTCACTAGTTTCAGCAAATAATTTTTTTCAATTCAGTTTATTCGGGGCTTTGGTTGATATGATAATTTCAATGTGTTGTGGTGTGTTTAATATGTTTAGTTAAGTGTGTAAAACATTATGTAGATAGTGAATTTGTTATTTAATAGGCAAGTAATTTTTGGAAGCTTGGTCCAAGGTTTATTAAGAAAGATTTTTTATTTTTTGATTATTTCTTCCTATTTCAATCTTTTTTATAATTTGTTTGTTCTAATGAATTTTAGTTATCGCTCATAGTTAAGTATAATTGTGATTTGCCTCATTATATAGCTAGGAAATGGCTCCAATGTTTTCATACTTAGGGAAGTAGGATATCTAATATTCAAGCTATAGCCCAATACATAGATTTGATCCTAGTGGAGATAAAGACTTGCATTGTAATTTCTTTTTTGTTGAATTCTGTGCAGGTAGGATGATATGATTTTTTTTTTCCATACTAGCTATGTGATGTCACTGAATTTTGATCCCTAGGCACTTGAAAATATTTTTTATACAAGATTTGTGACATTTCTATTTTTTCTTGCTTTGTTAATGATTTCTTGTTATGAAAATTTCAATCTTCTTGTGGAAATATTTATGAACTCTTTTAGTTTTGAGGCCAAATACCCATGTAGTATTATTACTGCTTAGTAATTGTTTAAGATGGTGATTTGCAATTTAATCTTATTTCTTGCTTCAATACTGTAAATAGAAAAATATGTGAGAAAAAACATAACGTGCTATAGAAAATCGACAATGTTTGTGGAAAAGTAAATTTATTACCTTACTTGAATTTATAACACATAAGGTATTAAATGTATTTCAATCGTGTTCTCTCAATACTAAGGCATGTTTAGTAAGAGAAACTTGTTGATATTTATATTATATCATTCTTAGTCCCATTTTGATATGCTTACCATTTGTGAAGTGTAAATTTGATTTGATTTCTAAATTGTAATTATTTTGTGGAAAGCTAAAGTATTATGTATCTATTCTCCAATAATCAATTTTATGTATTAAACTTTTTTAAATGGGGTTGCTTATTATTATGTCTTTTCAAACATGTACAGATTTTCAAACCAATTATTTTTGAAATTTTATCTCTAATGTACAATGATTAATGTATATATGATTGTGTATTTTAAAACATGTTTATTTTTTTAAACCAACTATATTTAAAAAAATCATTTTGTAGGTTTAATATTCAATACTTAACGTGGAGTTGTCTATCAATCTTTCATTTATTTTACAAATGGGAAATATATATGATGTTTCTTAACTTGAATTTTTTTATATTGTTTGTTTATTCAAACTAAAGCACTTCCTTTTTATTTATTTAAATGACTCTCGATAGTAATTTGTATTTATTCCAATTTATTTATGTGTTTCTATTTGTAATATCTACTGCACCTTACATTATCCTAACTTCTAATAAATTTGTAAACTAATTCCTGTTTCCAATATTTGATTTATTTAATTTGGACATTATTGTATTTCTTAAATACCTTTTGTTTACACTTAAATATGTGATTCGATTTAAATATTTTACTTCTAGATGTGACCATGTAGATTATTTATTCAATATTAAAATATGAAATTAATTATTTGATTCATTGTTAAAAGATTAAATTCATACTTACTATTTATAATTCATATTAGAAAACAAAAAAATGTTATGATAATTAGGAGAAAGAATAATTAGTGCACAAAAATATTTGTCCTTATCAATAATCAAAGATTGTAAAAAATCTCAACAATTTTCTCCTCCATAATTAACATTTTTATTAGTTTTTTTAGGTCATTACAAATCCTCAACAACAAATTCAAATAATTGATTTCAAGTAGTGATTTAGAAGTCAATGCTTCATTACCATCGATTGGCACAAATGTGTTTGTGAAATGGAGTGGGTTTAATGAAACAGACATCCAAAATTTTGCACATTCTCTTTCGCTTAGTTGTAGTTAGACTGTTGAACAAGTAGAAGTAACAAGATCTTGTACATGTGATATCAAAGAGTTTGAATTCAGGGAAATGGAATAAATTGTAATTAAGTTTCATGTAACATGCATGGAATTATTTGGATTTGGTAGTTTCCTACGGGAAATGTATTGTGATGATTATTATTGAGAGGGCAATGCTCCTATTATCCGTTGTGCATTTCAAAACCATATGAATCATACGTAGTATGGTATTATTGTAGTTCCCTATGTGGTTTACCAAGAACTGAACTTGTATGACCCCTTTCACATAAATAAATTGTTGGAAGTTGTTTAACTTATTTCATCAAAGTCTTACATTGTTTTCTCTTATGTTTCATCAAGAGAGGTTATAAGTTAACTTTATATAACTTTTTTTTAGTCATAATACAAGTTTCTCAATCTATACTTTAAACCCTTTGACATTAAATTTCTCGCTTTAACCCTATGTTGTGTGCAATAGAATGAGACATTTGAGTTGTTTCTATAATATGGATGATTTAAATAGCACACCCATTATTTATTCTAACTAAATTCAAACAAATATTGTAATTAATTTTTTCAATCATAATACAAGTTTAATGATCTATACTTTACACCCTTTCACTTTAAAGTTATCACTTTAATCCTATTTTGGTGTGTAGTAAAAATAAAAATTTGAGTTTCTTTTATAATATGGATGATTTGAATTATAAACCCATCACTTATTCTAATTCTCAAGCTTATTCAATAACTGAATGTCAATTATTGTGATTGAAGAGTTCATTTAATTTATGAAAAATGTTGAAGTTTCCTACCTTAATAGTTTAAAGCTACCTTTAACCAAGTCTCCTATTTTATTGTGATATTATTTTCACTATCTTTGTCACTTTTTCTTTAACCATGAGATCAACTTTATCTCAACCAAAAAATTCCAGCATATAATTCCAAAATAATTGTCGGGTACATGTATGTCTTTCTATATTTACATCGTCTTTACCATTGCAACTTAAATTTTTCCAATTGCCTTAGATAATCATTAATTGTAAGAAAATATTTTATGTTACATATGCATTTAAGCATTCTTGTAAGTAATGAATTTTTTTCTAGATTACGCTTATGTCTATCACATTTATTAATATGGCTATAAATTTGTCATGATTACTCTATCCATTTTATAGAAAAATAAAGTTGTCCTGGTTACTTTTAGGGAAGGACGATATCAAGGATTTCTTTATCACTACTTATGAAGTTGACCGTTGTAATTCAAAATTTGGGGCCAAAATGCTTGGACAGGTCCATTAGGTGCTATAGTCAAAGGAAAGGGGCTCTAGACACCCTTTTAGAGAAAAATGTAGGCGAGAAGAGAGGTCGTGAGAAGGGGATTCCACCTAGTTTTTGGAAAAGGTCCCTAAACTAAGCACAATCGGCTATTAACTAGATATAACCACCAAAGTGGGTCTAATGTGAGCGATAAAAAAGGTGTACAATCTACTACACTACACTATCAAGTGACTCATCCCCATCAATCAATTGAATAAATAAATTAAGAATTCAATATTTTATGAGTAATGTTTCACTTATTTGCCTTGACCTAATAAAACAAGAAAAAAAAAACTTGTTTGGATTACACAATGTGTAGGCCTGTGAAGTTCAATTGATGGAAGAAACACTAAATGATCTGCGTACAACTTATGAAAATTTGGTTTTCTAAATTACACTTTCCTATGAGAAAATCATGCTGATGAGTAGTATGGAAAAGGAAGTTCTCCTTACATTGAACTTGTGTTTAAGATTTACTTGAAAAACATGTAACAAACTTATGCTTCAAAACTATGTATATAGTATATAATATTATAATAGTTTTAAGGTTTCCATTTAGCATGAATAGTTGTAGCTACAATTGTTTTTGATGAAGATAAATTGGTTTTATAGGGACCTGAAACCCAGAGTATTATAGACCAAGGCCAGTAGCCAATTAGACAGTAAAACTAAGACAAATAGGGGACAAACCCCACACAGACCAAAAGCCAAAAAACCAAAATAGCTGAACCAAAAAATAGGGAAAAGCAATCAACTAAGAGAGTGCATCAATTCAGGTTTTTTTTGAATAATCCTCTTATTAATTTTTTCCAAATCCTCCATGATGAATCTGGAGGTTCCGGAGTCCTGGCTTCGGCTCCTTGTTCTAGTGCAAGGACCTGAGAGAGTCTTCCCACCAACAACACTCTATCCACCCTCTAAGGGATTCTTTTTTCTGCTTTTCCCCCAAGGGAGGGTTCTATAATCAGTCATCATGAAATTAATTTTTTTCAAACCATCAGCACTATTGTTCATCACCTGACTACTGATTTCCACCAGATTGTTCAGGTTTTCCTTGATCTCACTCACATCCTCTTCTAGCTTCTCAATTTGGCACTCATGGTCAACCTTCATAGTTTCCACATCTTGATAAATTTTCTGGATCATACTCATGATCTTCTCAGTTTTACTGGGCCCACAAAATTCTGTGAAAGTCTCAATCCCATCTTTTAGGGATCCAATATCCTTATCCACCCACTTCCATTAGTTCTCCCAACTTCTAGTAGTCTCCAAAAGCAGATTTCATAGCACCCTCTCCTCCTTTTTACCACTTTTATTTTCCTTATTCACAAACCCCTATTTTTCATCATCCACATTGATAGGGATGTCCAACCTAATCTCGTGGTCTAGGACCTTGGATTCACTATATTTGGTTAATATTGTTATCTTTTTGGTGGGTGGTTCCAGGTCTTGCATTTTCCTGCTGCCAGATTTGAACTTACTTTCTGCTCCCCTTCTTTCTTTGGTCTATACTCAAGGTCCTTCGTATCCTTGATATCACGCCAATCCACGGCAGTACCACTATCATCCTCATCCATCTTCGTGTCAGAGAGCAACTGCACATCAAGGTTAGAGGAGGAAATGTGGGTTCTATCCTTGGGGGAGGGTTTCACTTCATGATCTTGGGCGTATTCCATAATCAACAAGATAAGGCCTTCATGAATCACAGGGTTATCCTTGTTTTCAAAATGTTTAACTAAACTATTCTCCAAGGATGAAACCAAATAAAAAGGTATGGAAATAAATATACGATGCCTAAAATGATTTAAGATATTAAAATGATGTGATAAAATGCTAGCATATCTACCATCCAAGGTGATGTACCTCATGATGAATTATGTCATATTAGCCTAGAGGGAGATCAGCTCTTTCCTATTACAGCCACCGTCTGCCATTTTCGTAACCCTTTGTCTTTCCTTTTCCTTATCATAAAAGGAATCAATAGCCTCCTCACCCAACTTCTTGTCTCTATAGAATTTTATGCCTTTCATATCCAGACCAATAACAGTGGCAGCCAAGTTTTCATTGACTTGAAACTCCACACCAAAGACAGACAGCACACCCTTCTTCCAACCTTTAACAAAGCTTTCTGTAACAATGGCAGAATGACCATGCAGTCTCTCCAAAAAGGGCACCATCCCACTATCAGAAATTTCCTCCTGAGCCTCCTTATTCTTCTACCACTTATCATAGGTTGTGGGTTCAAATCTATTCCTTTCACCTCCCATTTTGTAGCTTGAGCAAATTAGACAACAAGGCTCCAAAAAAACTAGGAGGAAAGCAAACCAGAAATAGGGAAAACTAAAAGTTCTAAAACTTCTCAAAGTGGTAATAATTTGAACTACCACCCCAACGGTTCCCATTCCATCATAATCTTTCATTATTAACTTCATTGGAAAGGCCAAAGATCTTGACATCATTTCTTGCAAGGTCGCATAGAGTTTTCAGGAAATTTTCCTCTCCTCTCCAACATTTAACCACCACGTTACCCACCTCCAAGTTGGCCAAATGATCTGCAGGTTTTTTCCTTCTCAAAAAACGTGCGATATCTTGAAATATTGTAGGTCGGCTATCATTTCAAGGCAATCCTTGATTAAGTTTGAAATAGTCCACCTAGTTACCGTACATCCCTTAATGCATTTGACAATGTTAAGCGAGTCACTTTCCAGCCAGACCCGTTTGAACCCCTCCTTGCTCGCCATGCGTAGTCCTATGTAGGAGGCATTGGCCTCCACAAAATCATTAGTTGTGGTGCCGAAAAGGGAGCACCACCGTAGAGACTAGAGAAGCCAAATGGTTCCTCGCCACTCCCCCATAGCCAGTCATCCCAGGATTTCCTTTGGCCACCCCGTCGATATTAATTTTGATCCACCCCGGAAGGGACGGATTCCAAGAAACATTCTCTTTGGTATGTTTAATTTTATAAATAGAGATAGATATATTCCAGCATATCTACCACTGCTTGATAGTATCCCATTACTCCTAGCTAGACTCAAGAGTCCAGGATCATTTTTCCTACCAGGATAGTAATTAAGAAAATTATCCTTAATAGCATTCCTTATTCTAATAGCCACCACAAGAGCAATGGACTCCATATCTTTGAAAACCTTATTATTTATTTCCTTCCACAAACCCGAAGCAATATGAGGTAGGGATAAGTTCCATAGAATACCAATCGCATGGTTGTCATAAGGGTCCTTCCATTGGAACCAAAAGTTCTGAATAGAATCAGGGGGGGACCCAAATAATATTCCACGGGTTGAAAAAGAAGGCCTAGATGTCCCTAGCATAGGAGCAATGTAAGAGCAGATGATCAACATTTTTTGCTTCTTCTTTACATAAAAAACATCTATTACTGATGGGGATCCCATGTTTATAGAGATTATCAATGGTAGAGATCTTATTTTGCATGAATAACCAGAAGAATATATTAACTTCGAGAATTGAGAGTTTATTCCAAGCTCCAGCCCAAAAGGGGGGAGGAGAAAAAGACTTGGTGATGATTCAGAAAGCATCTGCCACCAAAAAATGCCCCGAGGTAGAACCATTCCATATAGCCACATCTTCCACCAGAGGATGGAATGATGATCAGGTTCAACCAAGAGTACAAAGCAGCCAAAGAAGCATCCAAGGTTCTGAGGTCCACCCAAACTCTATTACTCATATAATCCGCAACCCAAGTTGCAATGAGATTAATGCATTTCTCTTTGAATTATGAAGCCCACACTGAATTAGACAAAGGCCCCTCTCCTGTCCACCAATCATCCCAAAACCTTATATTTCTACCATTTTCTAGAACCCATCGGCTTCCTTGAGAAATAATGAAAGAGGATCTGAAGAAATTATTCCAAATATGAGAGACAAAAGTCGGGAGGGAATAATTTTCCAACATTCTTTGGAAATCATGAATTTGGTATTTGTCCTTGAAAATATCGATCAATTCATTGTTCTCCTTTAAACATCTCCATAGCTACTTAGCCATTAAAGCTCTATTAAAGTCTCTTAGATGTTTGATATCCAGGCCTCCTCTATTTCTAGGCAAACAAACCTGATCCCAGGTGAACAAATGAAGCCTACTCTTGGATTTAGAACCTGACCAAAGCAATTTCTTTTGTATACTTTCATTCTATCAGCAAATTTGGCTAGGATTTTAAATAGACTCATAGCATACATGGGAAGGTTCTGAAGAAAAGCCTTAATTAATTGAAGTTTACCCGCTTGGCTTAACAAAGCTCCTTTCCAACCAGCCAGCTTCATTTGAAATCTATCAATCAGACTAGACCAGAAGGAGTCCGAGGTAGGTCCCACACACAAGGGCAGACCCAAATATGAATAAGGGAGAACACCCATTTTGAAGCCCAAAATATTGGCAATCTTCATTTTTCTATTCTTAGAAGTATTCATGAAGAAAATGGAGCTTTTAGACATACTAACTTTTTTCCCCGATCCTTTCTCATAAGTATCTAGGATAGCTTTAATATTATTTACTTCTTTAATCAAACATTCCCCCATCAGTAGTGTATCATCAACAAATTGATGGTCGGAGCAAATAGTAGCTTGGGAAGAAGGTTGTAAACCCCTCAAATTGCTCTTCCTAACATCTCTCTGGATAGTTTTTTCGAAAGCTTCACTCATCAGAATAAAGAGAAACGGGGAGAGAGGATCCCCTTGTCTAATACCCCATGACGCCAAAAACAAATAGACATCGAACCATTGACCAAAACCTAAAATTTGGGAGTGGTAACACACTGATTGACAAGCTAGATGAAATGGTTACCAAAACCAAAGGATTGAAGCACTTTAAACAAAAAAATCCAATTGACCTGATCATAAGATTTGAGAAGATCCAACTTCAACAAGAAGCCTGATTTCTTAAAGAATGGATATTCTCATGGACAACAATAATAGAATCCAAAATCTGTCTACCAGGTATGAAACCATTTTGATGCTTCGAAATCAAAGAATGCAGCAAATTTTTAAGCCTAAACACAATGATCTTGGTAAAGATTTTATAGATCGAGTTACATAAACTAATGGGCCTAAAGTCCTAAAAGGAATAGGCATCAGGTTTCTTAGGGATCGGGACAAAAAAAGGTAGCATTCAGTTCCTTAAGAAGAGATCAGGAACCAAAGAACTCTCTAGCAGCATCCACAACATTCGAACCAATAATCTGCCAAAAAGTTTGAAAAAAGAACATAGGGAAATCGTCAAGGCCAAGAACTTTATTACCTTCACAGGAAAAGTCTGTAGCTCTAACCTCATCATGAGATGGGATTATGGTTAGCTCCTTATTCATGTCTTGGGAAACAGTACATATAAACTTCTACAGGATCTCATCTTGAGCATTAACATCCTGACAGCCATCATCCGAAAGAAGAGTGGAAAAATATATAATGGCTTCCTAGTTTAACTCCTCATGCTTATCAATCCAGCCATGATCCACTAAAATTTTATTGATTTTGTTTGAGGCCCTATGTTTGAGGATAGTCATATGAAAAAACTTCATGTTTTTGTGACCAGATTTGAGCCATAAATCTTTGGACCTTTGATTCTAGAATTCCTCCTCCTTAGAGATGATATCATGAATCTTGGTAAGTAACTCAACTTCTTTATCCATAACCATAGGATCATACCCCACATCTTGAATCTGAGACTGTACATCATCCAAATCTTTCTTAAGGTTTTCTTTTATCTGAAAAATATTGCTGAAGGAAACTTTATTCCAGAGTTGGATATTGGAAATAATATTGGCTAGTTTATTAGCCACTCTAAACATTGCAGTTCCCTGAATGTCAACATTCCATCATTTAGAAATATTGTCATAAATATCCAGAGCTAAAAGCCACATCTTCTCAAACCTTAAGGGGAAGGCCTTCCTCCCAGTCAAAGGGGATATACTCAGAAAAATCGGGAAATGATTAGACCCAATTCTGGACAACACATTTAATCTACAAGAAGCATTATGAATCCACTCAGGAGAAATAATACCTCTGTCCAGTCTGACTTGGATGAGGCCCCCCCCACTTCTTCTGTTGGAACAAGTGAATTTAGCTCCAAGGAGATTAAGGTCTAACAAACACAGAGAGTTAATCATATCCACCAAGTCCTCCCTACTTTCTTCCAAAACAAGCATCCCATCAGCCTTTTCGATACTAGATAATGGGGTATTAAAATCCCCCAATAGAATCCATTTCCCATTTGGGAAAGCCATTCTAGCATTAATAATACAGGACCCGATCATTTTTATAGCGTTTTTCCCATTTGGACCATAGATATTAGAAATGATCCAAGACGATCCATCAGATAGACTAGTAAATCTATTGGCAATGTGATTAGGAGAAGTAAAGACAACCTTACCCAAAAGCCATCTAGGATTGCACAAAGTGGCAGTACCACCATAAGCCCCATTAGCATTAGCACAACTAGTTCCACACTCTCTAAAAATAACCAATTTGATCTTTTCCACTCTACAACCAGGCATTTTGGTTTCTTGAACAAGAATATATCCAGCTTGTGATCTCTAACTAGGTTGGATAGAAGATCATGTTTGTGGGAATGATTCAATCCCCTAATATTCCATGAAATGACTTTCATTTGACTGGATGGGGGGAACCAATCCCCATGTCTTGTAGTGTTATTTGGACTCCATAAACAATGGAATACCGACTATTGTTGTCTCTACTAATCGCATTGGGAGGCCTCCCCACTACCCTCAAATCAGATCCACAATCCGCCTTTTGTTTGTTTCTAGTCTTAACACCACTAGAAACTAGTGTTAATAAATGACCATTTGGGGAGTTCCTTTTTTTGTGCTTAGTTTTTACCTCAATAAACAGATTTGGATTATCATCATCCTGGGTCACATCGTCAGTAATGTTTGAATCCAATAAATTCCCAACATCAACAACAAGGTGGATGCAAGGATCCTTAACCCTATGAACCTCCGTCATAGACTTATCCCCATTAGAAATCTCCTCAGGCTTCAAACTTCCCCCTGCATCCCCCCCCTCATTCAGGGGATCTAGGTTTGAAGGATTTGGATCTGGACCAACCTGAACACATGGGATATTATTCATTCCATCCATACATGGAGTGGGATCTAAGGACGGAGACTCCACCAAATCCACCCCCTTTGTCTCATTTTTCTTCTTCCAACTCCTCTTAGGCATAGGCTTAGAAGGGCATTCCGTGGCCCAATGACCAACTTTTCTACAATGGAAACAAGTAAAGGGAATAGATTCATACTCGACTTTCTAAACCCATTTGCCCAGCTTAGAGAAGGGGCAAATCTCCTTTGGCAAATTAGCAGATTGTTTAACATTCACACAGATTCTAGCATACACTAGACGCGTCTTCGCAGAGGTCACTGGTTCAACTGAAAGGAGCTCACCAAAGCATCCAACAATCCCAGCAAAGATTTCTTCGCCCTAGAACTCCATAGGCAAATTTGGTAGCTGCACCCAAATAGGGGCCTCATTACATTCCCATTCCTTTGGGTTAAAGCCTAGTTCCCATTTCTTGAGAGCCAACGATGATTTGCCTAACATCCAGGGACCACCCGCTAAGAAAGATCGAAGGTCCTCCTCACAGGCAAAGGAGAAGGAGAAAAAACCATTAGACATGGCAACCACATCAATTTGACCCTTTCCCTTCCATTTACGAGACACCGAATCCCTAACAGCTTCAATATTAGGTTGAGGGCCAATAAACTTGCCAACTAGGACAGGGGCCAGATTAGCCATATTCTTTTCCACGATACAATCTGGAATAGAAATTGAACAAGAACCAAACTTCAGGTCCACTTTATGGGGAACAGGCGCAATAGCCTTGCATTTGAGGTTTGACCCAAATAAAGTAGACCATTTTCTGTTGCAGTCTAGAGATCCCGGTTTCCTAAGATTCTCCACAAACTTTCTGGGACCCTCCCCACCACAAGGTAAAACAGTAAAGTCGGTTTTTTCTTTTGTTGGTACCGGCAAGGTGTCCCCATCCCAAAACCCGTTGAGACTGCCATCAGAAGCTTTAGGTTTTGTTTCTCCCATGGATTACATCACGTGGGAGCCTCCGGAACCTTCATCACCCAATCTTCCCGCTCCTGCTCCTGCTCCATTCGAATTCAAACCAGTCGCTCCAGTTGTTCCCGCCATTCCCACCTCTCTAGCTGCTTACATTAATAAAATATAATAACTTTATTTTTTATATTTCAAGTTTTTGTTCTTTTCTTGAGTTGCTTCCTATTTTAAATTTCTATTATTGTTCTCCAACAATTAGTGATAGATGTATTTACAAGTGATCATACCTACTAGCAATAATTAATTAATTGCAAATTACGTCCCACATTTCATTTGAATTACTTACAATTGTTGGCACATAATAAAAGTTCTAACTAATATTTTTACTACACCGATAATAGGAGCTAAATTTTTAAAAAAATTATGGATTTGCTCCTCCTTATCTCAGTCGGTGGTTTCCAAGAACACTCTCCCTCTTCACCAGGGTTTAATTCTAAGACTTTATAAGTTTCATTTGGCTTCAACCTTACCTAGTGGGGCCCGTATGACCTCCTCTGGTCCTCTATCTTCCAGTAGCTTCTTTATAGTGGTTATGTAAGAGGTCCAGGCCTATCTTGCTTTAATCAATCATAACTAAACCAATAATAGGAACTATATGTTTATATCAATAATTATTACCATTTTACATAAATTCATTATAATTTTTTAGCTTAGTAATAACTAAAAAATCTTTAATTCACTCATTCTAATCCACATTTATATTTATGTTTGTAAAAATAAATGTTATTTTTAGATTATTGGCATTTTACAAGTCGTATAGAATATTGCTCATATTTTGTATCCCTTTTTACTCACCACCATTCATTCTTTCTAATTATGTAGAGTGTAAACTTCCATAAGACATTATCTTGTTGTAAAACATCAAAACAAGAAAATTGACATGTATTATTCAAAAAATATGTATAACCTATCTAAATGTATTACACTTCAAAAAATTAATTCATCTTGGAAACAACTATGTTGTATCTTCAACATTAATTATACATGGTTAAATAGGTATTATTGTTTCAACTTCATTTGCAATGTCTACTTCATAAGGTAAAGTTTTATAGTTTACATTCATGGCGTAATAGTTTTCATATGTATTTCAATTTTTATAGGAATAATTTACTATCCCGCGGAAATGAATTATTTGATTGAAAATGCAATCAAGATGATCGGTGATGGAAACCTAAAGTTGCAACCACATTTGCAAGTATTAAGTATGGCAAGTTTGGGGATGACCATCGATCAACAAATCGATTTTAAAATAGACCTCTCTATTGGATTTCACAAGCAAAAGGATACACTTAGAAAAAAAAATACAATGATTCCATAAAGTCAATACAAATCCCTAAGGGATCTACACTTCTACCCGTCAAATATAGTTGCCATATTATTCGCAATTCAAGGTGAGCCACAATGTTTGATTGATTTTCTAACAACTGTCGATCAATTTCGTGTAAATTAACAAATTCTTGGACCCACTATGTAAAACTTGTTGAAATTTTAGCCCTCCAAACTAGTTTATATACACAAGGACGTGAGATTTTAAGCTCACAAAGATTTTTAAAATTATAAAGAAAGTGACAAATGATACAAGGTTAACACTTGACTTGAATTAGTTAGATATTTTTTCACATTTTTTTAGAAAATCCTAATCTAGAGTTGGGTTAACGAATAATAGATGTGTAGGAAGATATAAAACTGAATTAATGGAGTTCTCTTATAAATATCTCAAATACTTCATCAATAAATGTAAACACAGATATCCAAACATAGACATGTTTTTTAAAACATAAAACACCACAATCAAAATATGTGATTTCAACATATAAAATCACAAAATTTGACATCAACCTAGATAAAATGGAGCGAAAAGGATCTTTTTTATATCATGTGTCATGTGAGATGTGTCTATCTTAAAACCATGCATGATCCAAGTCCATCCTTTATTACTTTCCACACCTTGACATAAACAACATTTCTGTCAGTTTATTTATAGCTTGTTCTTACCCAAGTTACAAATGCCCCTTTGAAAAATGTTCACTTTTACATTCAAGAAAATTAGGAAATCCCTGTCAAACTTTTTGATACCAGTTTTATACCTAAACAAGATCTTAACACACAAATTTATGATCTTTCCTTTTAAATATTAAAATGTTAGAAAATGCGCAGTTTGCATTGATACAAAGAAATAGCGGTCATGGGTTTTGCTAATTTGAAAGTTAGGAACCCCTGGCCAGACAATCTGAGTGTGGCGATGGAAATTCACGAGATAAATGATGTGAAGGCGGCTGAAAAAATATATTGCAATCTGTGTGGGGGAGCTTGACACCACTTGATTATAGTCTTTGAATAAATACTGTAGTATTAATCTAGTGTCTGAACGTTAGGTTTGAAAACAACAACGCGGGAAGAACAAGGGAAGTCAAAGCCTTATATGCCCAATTCTCGTCAACAAGAAGAAGTTCAGGTTGGAAGATTGAAATTCTACTTTGTCTGCTATTGTAGTGCGTGATTGTCTGCTATTGTAGTGCGTGATTTTCTATTTATAAGGTGCTCGTCTTAAACCTTGTATTCATCCTCGAACGCTTTGTCTGGCCGATCATTGTTTGACATCCCAGAAATCAGACACAATTATTTGATTGATTCCTTAATTTCTATCAGTCAATCAATGGCCGTATTTCCATTGCCCCAGCTTGAAGATAATGCTGTATTATTACCCAGTTCCCAAACTAGCTCAACGCAGCCTCAGCTATGTGACGTATGGAGAGATATACAAGGTGCCCATAATTGGAATGGTTTGCTTGATCCCATGGTGCCCAATTTGAAAGCTGAAGCTCTCAGATATGGGAATTTGGCACAGCTTTGTTACGACGCATTTGATGGCAAAAGCTACTCCAAAAACTACGGCACATGTTATCACAGTAAAAGAGATCTGTTCAATAAGATGGGCATGTCTGAAAGTGGCTACCAAGTCACTAAATATGTTTACGCCAATACTAATCTGTTAAATCAAGTTTTTGGTGAGAAACCAAAAGACCAAGGTGTTTGGTTGGGTTTTATTGCAGTTTGCACGGATCCAAATGAGATAAGAAGGCTTGGACGACGAGACATAGTGATTGCATGGAGAGGAACTCAGACTGCTGAAGAATGGATAGAAGACCTGAGAGATATTCTTGTACCTACAAGATTATCCTATAGATGCAAGAGGACAGGCAAAAACCAAGAGCATCATTTCGCGGATGGAGTACTAATTGAGAGAGGATTCCTGAGCTGCTATACTTCAACTGTCCGTCACCGTCAAGGCGCTGCAGGAGCCACTGTGAACATCAGCACCAGAGATTTGGTAGTCTCAGAGATAGAATGATTGATTCAAGTTTATGAAAAAGAGATGGACAATTTAAGCATAACATTTACGGGACACAGCTTAGGAGCTGCTCTTGCAACCTTGAGCGCTTATGATATCAAACAAATGCTTTGCACCAAGCATAATTTTCATCAAATTCCCGTCACCGTCTTCGCTTTTGCCTCTCCCCGGGTGGGAAATCTTGCGTTTACTAAACGGGTGGAGGAGATTGGAGTGAAAGTGCTGAGGTTTGTGAACAAGCGTGACCTGGTTCCCAAAGTGCCCGGAGTTTGTATGAACGAGAACGTGGGATGCCTCAGCAAATTGCTGCATTGGCTTCCGTGGACATACTTTCATGTTGGCGTCGAGCTTCCTTTACATAACAATTCTCCATTCATTCAGCACACCCATAATCTTGCCTACTTTCATAATTTAGAGCTTTACTTGCATTTACTGGACGGGTACGTTGGAAGTAAGCAGCCGTTTTCTTGGAGTGGAAGAGATCATGCTCTGGTTAATAAGAGCTGTGATTTATTGCGCGAGAAATATGAAATTCCTCCAAAATGGTGGCATGAACAGAACAAGGGCCTCGTTAAAGGTCCAGATGGCAAATGGACGCAGCCATCAGAAGAGGAATAATTCATGTCTCACTCAACTCCAGATGACATCAACGTCCAACGTTCTGCGCCGCAATGTCACCACAACTGTGTTGGTTATTGAATTATTCTTTTTATCTGGATGTATATATTAACATGTTGTCACATTCATTATTGAATTAATTTAACTTCAAAGCTTAACCTTTAGCGTGAAATGAAATCAACTATGCAGGAGTTCATAGCTGTGGATGATACAAATTAGCTTTTGATTGTCATAGAAAACAATCACGTGTCATCAGTAATCTGATAGATAATAAAAGTACGCGTAAATCAGTATTGATTTTAATTATGAACATTGCTATTAAACAAGAGATAATACGCCTCAGCTCTGTTGTAGCCCAAAATACCTTCATACAAAATTTGTAAAAATAGTCAACAAGGGTAAGTTCTCAAATCTTTCTCTAATCCTCAGAATTAGTGACAATATGAATGTTCTAGTGCTATCTAAATCTATCAAGAACTTTAGTTGAGGATTGCATGTATGCATGCCATACTATCTATAATTATGAGATTACCAAATATTTGGTTTCTAGGTATATAGCTCTACACTAGCACATTTTATTGTCGCTCAATTGCACCCATACTTTAAGATTATACAAGTATACATCCAACACGTTATAATTCTAAAACAATGATTGTCTAGGGATATGACAATTATTGTGGAGGCTACTATGGTAATGTCGCAACTTCCCCATGATGGGGAGGCATTGCATTTAATTTATGAGAGCTTGAAGAAGACATAAGGGACTACAAAGAATCAAGTTAGCTTTCTTGATAAGGAACTAAATTATGATGGTGAAAATATTGAGCTTCCTTCTTTACCAATCAATCTTATCAACTATCAACAAAATATAAAGGATGCATTTTTTATTCTTGATTTCATTTTTTGATTAAATCATGAATGACAAGTGTATGATTTTAAGTTAGAAGCTTTACATGAGCTAAATACCAAATCCTTGAAATCAATTATGTATAATCCAAGGAAACTATAATACAATATAAAATAGCCAATTTTATTGGACAATAATTTCTTAAGTACTCTTTCTTTCTTATATATTTAATCATTTATTAAAATGCCACTTTTTGCCTAGTATTTTTGCAATCAGCCTACATACGAAATTTCATGGACTTGCTAAAGATGACCATAGATTCGGTTTGGACACATGCAATCTCCAAAATCTTCTAATACTTTTTAGTTTTTTGGACTTGTTCCTTAGACAACAACATACAATGATAATATTGCACAATTATGAGTAACCCTTTCGGCTTACCAAATTTCTCATAGATAGATTGTTATCCATAGAATTTTTTCAACAACTTAGCAATATTACTCAATATGTATGGAGTTTTTAAAAAGGAAACATTCTTTATTTTAGATCCACTTCTATTTGGATGGGAGTACAATAAAAAAAATGGGAAGCAAATCTTGAACCTCCTAGGATTCAAGTTAACGTAATTCAACCTAGAGATCATAGAGGACTTTTGGAAATAGGACCCTAAAAGTTTGAATTCTAGTAGGATAAAAAATTTAAGAACGAATCAGATTTTTATACATAAAAGTTAGCCTAAAATAGAAATAAGCTAGTGTTTGAGTAGCAAATTGTAGGATGTATATAAATAAAACAATGATCTATTCACTATCCTCCTCCCCTTTGAATATTACATACTATAATGTCTATTTTTTGTGCAAAATGAGTATCAAGCTCCACTTGGAGGAAGAACCATAAAAGTAAAGGTTGGAATAAGAAATAAATCATTTACCTTATTGGAAGTACAATTAAAAAATATACAAGATGTATATGAGTATTTTAAAACGTCGCTATTTATAAAACTTATGGGATAGTATCAAACTATCAGAATGCCTCATGGAATTTAGATTTCACCTTTGAAGGACTCATAGAGCGATTCGAACAAATTTGTGAGACACAAGAGCTACTATCCAACAACAACTCAAACTGCGCAAAATTTAGACGAGAACAACGCTCATGAGTAGCGGATTGCACCTAGTATTCAAAAACATTCCTGAAACTAAGCACAATCATACATGAACTGAACATAACGTCCAAAGTGGGTCCAAAGTGAGTGTGAAATTGTATTTGTAAGCAATCGACTACACTACACTATCAAGTGATCCATGCCCATCAATCAATTGGAATTAACTTCCTAGAAGTTGCATTCAAGATTTATGAGTAATATTTCACTTAGCTTTCCTGACCTAATAGATCAAGCAAAAACACCTTGTTTAGATGTACACAATGTCTAGGCCTATGACGTTCAATTAACAAAACCAACATTAAATGAGTTCCATGCAAATTATGTTTCAAAACTATATATAAAATATACAATATTCTAATAGCATTAAATCCTCTATTAACTATGAGTATTTGTAGCTACAATTGCTAGATTACATAGATAAATTATTATTGCATATATATTAATTTTTTATAAAAATATCCAAATACACTATAATATACACACTAAAAAACACTAATAGAGTAGAAATATTCCTTGTAGCCATATGATGGCATCTCATACCCTATCATATTCCAGACACAGAGACTTACATATGAAGAGAAATAAAACTGCATAAAAAGATTCAATAACTATGTATACCTAGCTTGTGGTAAACCTGTCCACAATCTTCACATTAGCCAAATAGAATTCCTTAACAACCATATTCTATGATTACATCCTATGGCACTAAAAAATGGAGCCTCGTAGCACCCAAAAACTAATTTAAAAAACACCCAAAAAATAGAGTCATTCAGATGGCAATATAAAAGCATGTAAATGCACTAATCTTCCATTGAGATTGAAGGAGAATTGCTTCCCTTTGCCTGACTATAACCTCTCCTACACCTAAACCAAGAGTTCATCCTCAATTTCCTCCTTATGAGATAGGATATCAGTAGAAAATATAGTTAGGCAGTCTTATTCTAGACTTGCTTGTAATCCATTAGAGTGACACCTTTCTTTCTAACAAACATACTGAATGATACAACATGAACTAGAAAATATGATGTTTTTTTACTAAATGATACAATATGTTACAAATATGGAGACAAACATATCAAAATAAAGTACTCATGAAATAAGTTCACTAACAACATATATGTTGCTTTCTAATCAACAAAATATCACCAAATACCTCAATATGAAAACTCTTCTATAAAATGCATGCAAAATATTTGTCTTAATGACAATTCTCTAAAATTGGGGAAAATTATAAAAAAAGAGTTGCAACATCTAAGGTGGTATCTTACATAGGTATTAGAGCTAGCGGTCTTGCCAACCTGTTGGGAGACTACCATCTATTAAAGTTTCTTGAGTTGCATGACATTTTGGAAAACATTCAAACTTGGTATATTATTGCATCTAAAGAAAATTAGGTTGTGGGTCACTTATCAAAATATTTCAGTGATTTGATGAAGTGTATTCAACCTAGGAAATTATAGAAAGAAAAGTGGAAATTTGGCTCTTAATGATTGGAATAAAGTTGGAGTCTCCAATTTCTAGATAATTTTCTTATCAAGCTGATGTAATTGGAATTATGTTTGTCTAAGGTAGAACAATTATATTGCAGGATGTTGAATTGGTCCAACGGAAGCTTATGGAACATCCTCATGAGGATTAATACTTGAAGTTGCCTCTTGTCTCAATGAGTTCTTAAGAATTACAATTCATATAACACTATATAATAATGATATAATGATGATGATTTTATAGATTATTATTAAAGGATCTCATGGGTTGTGTGGTACTAGAAGCCCTTCTTTTGATAAGAGGGCTCAAAGTTTAAAAGTTATGGATAAGGTGAGATCAGTTTTTAATTCTTATTGATCTCAAGTGCAATAATTTAATTATTTGAATGTTCCAATGATTCTTTACCAAAATAAAAAAACATCATGCATAAAATGTTAAGGCATCCATGTTAACTATTTTTTGCTTGATTTTAAATGAAGATGATGATATCTCTAAGAAGGTACAATTTTAATTTTTGGCCATTTTTAGAAAGGAACAAGATGTCTCACATATAGCTCGTAGGTTCTCATAAAAATTAGTAGAGTAAAAAATTGAGAAGCTTAAAAACCAGCTGACAAAATAGGAAGTGATTTCTTTTGGTTTACAACATACAAGATCCCACAAAAATAGATAGGAGTAAAAAGAGAAGTGATGTTTCACATGTCAAGAGGCTTGGACACTCAATCACATATGTGGTCCAATTGATAAATAAAATTAAATAGTACATTATAAATTGAAGCTAAGAATATTGTAGAAATATTAGCTTGTTGTTATTGAACCGTTCACGAAGTAGGAAAAGAAAGAAAGGGCAAAGGAACTCAAGTAGGTTATTGAAGATCTTGAATAAATCCAAGAAGACTTTAGCTTCAAGTAGAGTCCTAATTTGACATGTTCAAATTTTGGACGTTAGGATGGTTGGTTTGAATTAGAAAGTGGTAATAACTTTTAAGTTTATTGATAGCCCATTGTTTGTTATGAGTGCTAATTTGACTTTCTAAAATCCACTCTTTGAGTTGGATGATGAGGTGACATCTAGTTGTTGATGAAACCAATGGGATGTGGGATTAAGGTGTTGTTTGTGGTCCTATGAGGTGGAGCCAATTGAATTGTCTATTGACCCACCCAAAATCATTGAGTCTTTACTTCTTGTAATGGACTATTATAGATTGAATTATCATGGGTTGACAGTTGAACTTGTCGGTTTACGACAAGAAAGGGAGTACTATTGCACGGTCTATATTTGTTGGGGTGCATACCGTTTTGATTGAATATATAAGTATCATCAAGTGTACTCTTAATGTGGCCCACATAAAATTACTATAGCACAACATCAACATGGTTAATTCACTATTTGGGTTGGTATCTATGCACAAGATGGAATAAGCATATGTCAAGATGTTGTAGAGCTAAAAAAAGATAATACTTGAATAAATTCCACATTATTAAAACTTTCTCACCATGTCAAACCATAAGTAATTTCAATGCCAAATACTAGGTGTGATTCTAATGTATTAATAAAGAACCAAAAATATATATAAATCTCATGCCTCAAACAAAAGCCTTAGACTTATAATATAATCAAGTAACGTATTTAGAACTTCACAAACTCTTGCCAAGGCATTAAAAATATTCCATATGCTCAAATTAAATATTAAATCTTTTTATTCATCATTAGACTTTATGAATCGATTCATTCATATTGAAAGTATATCATTACTAGAGGCAATATAATGCTCATGGAATAAATAGAGAAAAAACCAGTATTAATCTCCAACTTGCAAATTTGTCTCTTAAAAGGACTTCATAAATTTATCAAACTTACTTTCAACCCCCCTATGAAATCTCTAATAAACCATTCAAAATCTGAGATCATCAATACAATGCAACCGCGAATGCTAATTGAAACTGCATCAAGAATGAAACTAGATTTTCATCCAATTCCTCCGAACTTGAGGGTTTCCATACTAGGGCTTCTCAACTAGAGAAAGAATAAACTAAGCATACCCAATAGAGACTCAAAGTGTCTTTTTATAACTCGCCAAGGGAGCTTCTAGAAACCCTTTTAAAATTCTCTTACCTTTTAATATTTGTCTTTTTAAAATGGGAAATAATAAATAGAACCTTTTAATTAACGTCTTTTTTATAACCTTATTAGATAATTAAATTAAGTTGTTATTAAATTTATGTAATTTTGACAACTTAAATTTTTATTATTTAATTAAATTTAAGGTCCAAATAAAGGGGACATTACACAAATAAATCTTGTAGAAGGGATAAGTGTAATGTCCGCATTTTCATGTTATGTAGCTTTGTAGTTGGCTCTAATATTATGGGTGTGTATCGACCATATTAGAGTATTTTTTATGTTACCAACAAGATTGGATGGCCTAAAGGACTTAGAGGGTAGTTTTTGAGGTTATTTTAGACTTTTGGTGTGCTCTCCAATATTCTTGGAGAGAGAATCTATCTATAATAAGTGTCTCGATTATGTTTGGTTATCATCACTCCTATGCAGCCAATTTTAATTTTAATGCATTTAAACCAGTTTTACAACTCGGGTGTAATGTTGACCTATATTTAATTAAATTTATAGAGGTTGTATTGATTTAATTAAAACAATTTAGTGGGCATATTGGTATAATATCTTGTTGGAGAGAGAATGGAAAGTTTTAAAGGTTGGATTTGCCTAACCTTGTACCTAAGGTGCCCAAAATAATTAAATACTTAAATAAAGCACTTTTGGGGGTTATAAGGATTAAATAATCAATAGGCTACACTTGCAAGAAAGCTTGCATATGGTGAGCTTGACGATTTTGTCTCGCACTTGAAAATTGGTTATTATGTCTTCTTTTTGTTTGTAGACATTTGAAACAACCAACTGTTCCTGTTGATGTTTCAAAGAAGCAATTGTTCTTATCAATGTTTCAAACAAGCAATATTAAAATAATTTTTGGGCAATGTGGGCAAACTGCATAGTATCGGGTGTGAAAACAAACCAACTCACTAGCCTCTCACTTCTCACATCTACTCTCTTTTAAAATGAGACAAATCTTGTCTCGCTAATAGAATCATTGTTCCTCATCTAATCAGCATGAACATAATGCACCCTAGACATGGTTTGTTAGTTGTTTGATCATGAAACATTTTTGAGCTATGTACATGCATTTATGTTCTCAATTACAATCAATCCTTTCAAAAAATATTTGCATTAATGCATTCGTACTACTTTCACCACCTCGATATTATATAAATATTCATTCTATCAACATTTGAAAGAAAGCAGCAACAAGGGTTTAAACAAAGCTAAGAAGAGCGGGAGAAGTAGGCAGTTTGTTGGGAGAAGTGTGATTTTGAAACATTTGAAGTTGACACAGCCCGGGCAGGGTGATGCGACACAGGATTCGAGTGGACAACAGGGGAAGGAAGAACCCAGATATTGTGACCTGACTAAAAACATTCAGGAGGACTTGGGTGGTAAGAGTCGGTATGATAACGACAGACACAGGGTGTATCACTGGGGGAAGGATGAGGAAAAGATAAATCAGGAGACCTCCCCTTCATCATATCTTACACCAAAACCAATAGTTCATCCTCAAATTTCTCCTTATGGGATAGGATATCATTAGAAAATATAGTTAGGCAGTCTGATTCTAGACTTGCTTGTAATTCATTAGAGAGACACCTTTTTTTTTAACAAACATACAGAATGATACAATATGTTAAAAAATGATAATCTTTTTTAGTAGATGGTACAATATGTTACAATTATGGACACAAACATATCAAACTATAGTACTCATGAATGAAATTCATCAAGAAACATACATGTTGCATTGTTTTCAACAAACTATCACCAAATACCTCAATATGAAATCTCTTCCATAGAATGTGTGCAAACTATTTGTCTTAATGATAATTCTCTAAAATTGGGGAAAAATTACAAAAAAATGTTGCTACAACTGATGTGGTTTCCTACATAGGTATTAGAGGTAGTGGTCTTGCCAACCTGTTGGGAGACTAGCATCTATTAAACTTTCTTGAGTTGCATGACATTTTGGAAAACATTTAAACTTGGTAAATTATTGCATCTAAAGAAAATTAGATTGTCGGCCATTTATCAAAATATTTCAATGATTAAATGAAGTGTATTCGGCCTAGGCAATTATAGACAGAAAAGGAAGTGGAAAATTGGCTCTTAATGGTTGGAATAGAATTGGAATTTGTGCAATTTATAGATAATTTTCTTATTAAGCTGCTATAATTGGAATTATGTTTTTCTAAGGTAGAACAGTTATATTGCAGGATGTTGAATTGGTCCAACAGAAGCTTATGGAACATCCTCGTGAGGATTAAAACTTGAAGTTACCTCTTGTCTTAGTGAATTCTTAAGAATTACAGCTCATATAACACTATATAATAATGATTTTATAGATTATTATTAAAATATTTCATGGGTTGGGTGGTACTAAAAGCCCTTCTTTTGATAAGAGGGCTCAAAGTTTAAAATTTATGGATAAGGTGAGATCATTCGTTATTTTTATTGATCTCGAGTGTAATAATTTAATTCTCTGAATGTTCCAATGATTATTTACCAAAATAAAAAAATATCATGCATAAAATGTTAAGGCATCCATGTTAATTATTTTTTGCTTGATTTTAAATGAAGATGATGAATCTCTAAGTGGGTAAAATTTCAAATTTTGGCCATTTTTAGAAAGGAACAAGATGTCTCACATATAGCTTGTGAGTTCTCATAAAAATTAGTAGAGTAGAGAATTGAGAAGCTTAAAAACTAGTTCACTAAAAAGGAAATAATTTATTTTGGTTTACAGGATAGAAGATTCCACAAAAAATAGATAGTAAAAAAAATAGAAGTGATGTTTCACATGTCAAGACGCTTGGACACTCAATCAAATATGTGGTCCAATCAATAAATAAAATTAAATATTACATTATAAATTGAAGCTAAGAATATTGCAGTAGTTGATGAATTTTATTTTGACCAAGGGATTGTTCTAACTTGTGAGCCTAAACTATGTAAAGAGTATGACATTAAGGTGCTGATTTGGAGGACCAATTAGAAAATTCTTTTCAAGATGCTAGTTTTGAGACACATAGTCTGAAGAATTTGTTGAAGGTGGGTGAGGATATAATTGTGGTACCCTTATTCTATTTTGATGACACTCACAAGATCATGGAAGTCCTCTATTCGAAGGACCTAATTTAGAGAAGACATTTGGGGATGAAAGGTAAATTTATTCTTGCAAATTTATGAGTGGTAAAAGAAGCTTTACAGTCCATCAAATATGGTTAGGATTACTTTTAGAGAGAGATGAAATCATAAAAATTACTGAAGCTTTTGCTAATTCATTGAAAATTAAATAAGATGAAGTTAATAAGCTCACCTTAGACCTTAAGGATAGTAAGGAGGCCTTGGAGAATACACAAATGATTCCTCTAGAAGCAAAATATTAGCTTGTTGTTACTAAACAGTTCACGGAGTAGGAAAAGAAACTATTTGGGTTGGTATCTATGCACAAGATGTTGTAGAACTAAAAAGAGATAATACTTGAATAAATTCCACATTATTAAAACTTTCTCACCATGTCCAACCATACGTAATTGAAGATAATAATATTTCAGTAGTTGATGAATTTTATTCTGACCAAGGGATTCTTCTAACTTGTGAGTGTAAACTATGTAAAGAGTATGGCATTAAGGTGGCTGATTTGGAGGACCAATTAGAAAATTCTTTTCAAGATGCTCGTTTTGAACACATAGTCTGAAGAATTAGTTGAAGGTCATTGAGGATATAATTGTAGTTTCCTTATTCTATTTTGATGACACTCACAAGATCATGGAAGTCCTCTATTAGAAGGACCTAATTTAGAGAAGACATAGGGAGATGGATGGTAAATTTAATCTTGCAAATTTATGAGTGGTAAAAGAAGCTTTAGGGTCAATCAAATATGGTTGCAATTACTTTTAGATAGAGATGAAATCATAAAAATTACTGAAGCTTTTGCTAATCCATTGAAAGTAAAATAAGATGAAGTTAATAAGATAACCTTGGAGCTTACGGATATTAAGGAGGCCTTGGAGAATACACAAACCATTCTTCTAGAAGCCAAAAATTAGCTTGTTGTTACTGAACAATTCACAAAGTAAGAAAACAAAGAAAGGGCAAAGAAACTCAAGTAGGTGATTAAAGAGCTTGAATAAATCCAAGAAGACCTTAGCTTCAACTAGAGTCCTAATTTGACATGTTTAGATTTTGGATGTTAGGATGGCTAGTCTGAATTAGAAAGTGGTAATAACTTTTCAGTTTATTGATAGCCCATTGTTTGTAATGAGTTCTAATTTGAATTTTAATAATCCACTCTTTTGTTGGATGATGAGGTGACATTCAATTGTTGATGACACCAATGGGATGTGGGATTAAGGTGTGGTTTGTGCCTATGAGGTGGAACCAATCAAATTGCCTATTGACCCACCCAAGATCATTGAATGTTTACTTCTTGTAATGTACTATTATAGCTTAAATCATCATGGGTTGACAGTTGAACTTGTGGGTTTACCACAAGAAAGGGAGTACTATTGCACAGTCTATATTTGATGGGGTGCATACCATTGTGATTTAATATACAAGCATCATTAAGTGTACTCTTAATGGGGCCCACATAAAATCATTGTAGCGCAACATCAACATGGTGAATTCACTATTTGGGTTGGTATCTATGCACAAGATGGAATAAGAATACCTCAAGAAGTTGTAGAACTAAAAAGAGATAATACTTGATTAAATTCCACATTCTTAAAACTTTCTCACCATGTCAAACCATAGGTAATTCCAATGCCAAACATTAGGTCTGATTCTAATGTATTTATAAACCACCAAAAGATTAAAGAAATCTCATGCCTCAAATAAAAGCCTTAGACTTATAATATAATCAAGTCACGTATTTAGAACTTCACAAACTCTTGCCAAGGCATTAACAATATTCCATATGCTCAAATTAAATATTAAAGCATTTTAGTCATCTTTGGACTTTATGAATCAATTCATTCATATTGAATGTATATCATTACCAAAGGAAATATAATGCTCACGAAATACATAGAGAAAAAAAAAAGTATTAATCACCTACCAGAAAATTTGTCTCTTAAAAGGACTTGATAAATTTATCACACTTATCTACAACCCCACTATGAAATGTCTAACAAACCTTTGAAAATGTGATCAATATAATGCAACCATGGAGCCATGAGAGAGAGAGAGAGACATAACGACCCATCCTCTAAAAAAAGAAAATAGGGGTTATCATAAAGCTTTCAAGGCTAAAAACATCCACCCCATGGGGTTTTGGAAGGATCCCCAAACCCAAAGTGTTGGGTTTTAACCTGGGTCCCTAAACCAAGAAAGAAAAACCCCAAACAGAAAGTCTAAGGAAAACAGCCATCTCAAACCTCTCCAAGCATCTACTCACAAGAAGATAGGCAAGACTCACCTCCACCTCAATAGGAGTTGGGATTGTTAGGATAACCGGTGAACAAATGAGAGGGGGGGGTGAATCAATTATTAACAAATTATAACTTTTAATCCACAATACAACCTTAAAAAAGTCAAGTACCAATAAATAACAGACATATGTCGATAGGAACGGATACTAGTAAACAATACAACTTAACAATTAACCATATAGAGCAAATATGAAAAAATGAGAAATGGAGGGAATAGCGCAAGCAGAGGGAAATTTGAATTTTGGAAATGCAGGGAATAGCGAGGTTGTGTCCTCTGGTTCTACTGCCTCTGCAGCTCAAGGACAAGCGATGGATGATGAGGATGGGAGACCAGATGGGG
Organism: Cryptomeria japonica; assembly: GCF_030272615.1. Classification (NCBI taxonomy): domain Eukaryota; kingdom Viridiplantae; phylum Streptophyta; class Pinopsida; order Cupressales; family Cupressaceae; genus Cryptomeria; species Cryptomeria japonica. The sequence goes on from NW_026728871.1 coordinate 145,984, forward strand.
ACCCACGGCATCGGGACCCTCCTTTGGACCACAAAAAGATGAAAGATTCTCCAAAATCGGGTCCCGAGGGTGTGAAAGCTGACTTAGAAAAGACTACAGAGGTGAAGGCTCTCAAACCCTAGATTATTCTTTTTGCAAATAAACCGACTGGAAAATTGTCCTTCCCCTTTGTGGAAGACATCTTTGATAGATAAACGGGTAGATTAGCTATTGTTGTTCCAAATTTGGTTATTGATCGTAGCATTTCTTTAATGGCCTTCTCTCTGTTGGGAAAGTTTGTTGGACCACGACCCAATATTGAGGATGTTAGATCATTTGTTAAGAGAAAATGGAGGCTGAAAGGACAGGTTGATGTTTTAGCCCTGTCAAGGGGTTTTTTTGTTTTTTCCTTTTCTTGTCGGGAAGATATGGAAGCAACATTAAGCGGTGGACCTTGGATGTTTGGTAAATCTTCCCTATCCATGAGAAAATGGTCTGCTAATATGGAACTCAACGATTCCTTCTTTGAATCTACTCTGATTTGGGTAAGGTTGTCAGGCTTGCCGCTTGAATTATGGGTTGAGGACGTTTTCTCAGGAATAGCGAACTCCTTTGGGGAGCTTGTTGTGATAGATCCAACGACTGCAGCTCGAAAGAGACTGGTTTATGCGCGCATTTGTGTCAATATTTCACAGAAGATGGATCTTCCTAGCTCTATTGATATAAATTCCAAGCTTGGTTTATGGGAACAGACAATAGAGTTTGAGTCCCTCCCCTTTGTGTGCTTTTCCTGTAAGAAAGATGGACACTGGGATAAGGCTTGCCCTAGCAACCCCAAAAAACCTATGAAGGTTAACAATACCCATAAACACATATGGAAAGAAAAGAATAATATTAAGGTAGATAGTAGAGTGAAAGGAGGAAGTGGAATTCCTGGTAACATAAAAGACTTATCAAAAGGTGATAGAAATGCTAACCCTCTTAAGGCTCCCGTTTTGAAGGAAGATAAAAATAATGAAATCAGTGGATTTGAGATCAAATCAGTCAATATTTTTTAGGTCCTACAGACTCAAGAGGATGAGAATGTAATCATTGAAGAGATTCTTGAAGAAGGTGAGATTGAGGATGCAACTGAAGCTCAACATGAGGCCCTTCAAGTTTCGGCGATAAAAAGAGATAAAGAGTGCCCAAATGATTTTGAAGGACATGAAGTTAATTATGGAAGGAAGAACAAGTTTGGATCGCCTAAGCTTAATCTAAATGCGTTACTTGAGAATGTTGGAGTTGACACGCCCACTTCATCCCAGAAAAGAGGAGAACTGTGGAATAACATGCAAGCTGATCTAAGAGATGAACATGAGGAAGAAATAACAGGCAATGGAAAAAAGAAAAATAAGAAGGTGGGATGCCCTAATGGGGTGAAAACTAGGACCAGATCCAAGGCAAATATTGGTCTATCCAAATCTCCGCAGGGACATAAATCCATGAAATGGCATAGGGACTAGGAGAGTAAGCAAAACATAGTTGATGGAAGGTAGAAAACTATACAGGAATCCTTCCCCTAGGTTTCCAAATGAAGGTAATCTCATGGAACATTTGAGTCCTAAATGGTCTCAATAAACAGGATATATTATGGAATCTCATTCGAGACCGTAAGTCGGATATTATCCTTGTGCAGAAAACCAAAATGAGTAAGGAGAAAGTTGAGAATTTAAATTTCTTTAAAAATGGAGGGGTCTATGGTAGTAGCTCGAATGGGGCCTCTGGTGGGGTGGCTATTTTTGGAACAAGAAAACTATTTTAGGAGATATGATTGATGAAGATGATAATATCATATCTATGAAAGTTAAAAGCATCTCTGAAGGAAAGGAATGGGTAGTCACAAATATCTACACCCCTAATTCCAAAGCTGCTAGGAGTAAATTTTGGGATAAAATCCAGCAAAAAAGAAGATCTTTCCCTAAGGACAGTTGGATGTTGATGGGAGATTTCAATACTCCTTTGCAAGGAACTGAAAAATTTGGAGGAACTCAAGCCCAACTAGATAGCAGATCTGATTTGATGGACTTCATCAATGTCAATGCTCTTATTGATATTGATCTCACTGGAGCTTCTTACACCTGGTCTAATCGCAGTGACGGAGAAGACCTCATTTAGGTAAGGCTTGATAGATCCCTTATTGCTTATGATTGGATACTTTCTCATAGATGCTCCTTATCATTTGTCAATAGAATTGGCTCGGATCATTATCCGATTTCCTTTGTTGCTGAGTCCATTAAGAGTAAACAGTGCTTCCCTTTCTAGTTTGAGAAAATGTGGATCTCTCACCCCTCTCTGGAAAAATCCATTGCCAACTGGTGGAATGTTGGTGTGGATAGAACAGCCATGTACAAAGTTGCTAAAAAACTTAGAAACGTCAAAGATAACATTAAGATCTAGAAAAAGAAGGTCTTTGGTGATATTTTTGAATCAAAAAAAAAAGTTGAAGGAGGAATTAGAACATATCCAAACTCAATATAAAAAAGATGGCTGTAAAAAGTATCCCAAGGCTAAGGAAGATGAATATATTATTCAAACTTCACAATATTATTTCTAGGGAGGAAATCTATTGGAGACAGAGATCCAGGGCTATTTGGGTGAAAGTTGGGGATAGAAATACTAATTTTTTCACATGACTTCTATGAAACATAAAGTTGTGAATAGAATTTCCAGATTAATTGCTGAGGACAAAATTATTCTTAAGAGGATGATATTAGGGATGAAGCTTTTAGTTTCTTTTCTCAGCTCCTCACCGGTAGCAAGGAGATTGATTCTGCTAAGCAACAGGATCTGGTTGACATCATCCCCAAGATTATTGATCCTAACTAGAATAAGGCCCTTTTTGTTATCTCCTCTGCTGAGGAAATTTAAAAAATGGTCTTGTCCTTTCAGGGGGATAAGGCTCCGGGATCTGATGACTTCCCCATGTTTTCGCTACTTCAGCAAGAGTTGTTGTCCTTTTCTATTAACAAATATTTTGATGATGTGTTCCTCTTGAAGAGTAATCCTAGAGGCGACTTCACCGTTGCCTCAGCCTATTAAAACACATTTACCCAAATCAGCAACCCAATATGGGGTAAAGTTTGGAATAGAATTCTTATCCCTAAAGTCAACATGTTCTTTTGGCTTGCTACTCACAATAGGATTCTTACTATTGATAACTTGGCCCGAAGAGGTTTTATGTTCCCCAACAGGTGTGAGCTATGTCATAAAGAGGAAGAATTAGTTGATCATCTGTTCATCCATTGCTCCTTCTCTTGGGAAATCTGGAGTAAGTTTTGGGTGAATTGGAAAGTTGATTGGATTATGCACAACAATCTCAAGGAAATTATTTGGCAATGGATCTTTCCCACCAAATTTCCTCTTATCAAGAACCTTTGGTCCTTAATCCTTCCCATGAGTTGTTGGGGCATCTAGAAAGAGAGAAATAACAGAATATTTAGGGAAGCTAAGTGCACTTCTCAGGTGGTCTTTGAAAAAGTTTGCAGGGCTATAAAAGAAAACATAAATATTCCTCACAGGAACAACAAACAATGGTTTTTTGCTGATATGAATGATATTGAAAAAGGCATCATTATTGAATGGAATTTAATCCAAAAAGTCTATAGATATGACAATAAGACAAGGAGAGAAAATATTATTTGGAGATTTCTTGATCATGATTGGGTCAAGGTGAATTTTGATGGAGCTGCTAAAGGCAACCGTGGGAAGTCTGGTGGGGGAGGAGTCATCAGAAATGCTCAAGGTGTTTGCATTGCTGCTATTGTTTCTCCTTTTGGAGTCCAAAATAATCATGTGGCTGAAGCTCAAGCTATGCTAAAAAGCCTCCAGCTTGCTCAGGGATTCAATTTTTAAAAAAATTGGTTGGAAGGGGACTCCCTCAATATCATTCAGGCTCTTAAAGGTACTAGTTCTTCCTCTTGGAATATTACTAATACAATTGAAAGTGCTAAAAAGTTATTAAATGACTATGTTAGTATTCTCATAACTCATACTCTAAGGGAAGGCAATAAGGTTGCAGACCTTTTACCTAATGAAGGGGTCAATTTAGAGCTGGAGGCTAAATATATCAGAGAGGCCCAATGTAAAAGGGATGTTAGGGAGCAATTATTATTTGATCAAATCAATGGTCCAAGTTAAAATCATGATCACCTTTTGGGGTCCAGAATTCAAAGACAGAGATTGGGGGCAAGCGAACTATCAGTTAATGATTGTTTTTAGGCATCATTTTTATGATTATTTGTGTGATGGGGATTATAATAATAAGTGTTGGATCTCTGCGGCCATTATTATTTACTTCTTTAAAATCATAGATGGTACTCTGTTCTGCAATCCTAGTATTTTGCTCGAGAGCCTGTGTTTAAGTCTTGGCCTGCAATTTGTGAGATATACTATTAGAGACTTCAACCTGCTGTTCAACATGAGAGGTAACCTAAACCAGACTGAGCCCTCTGGTTGCGAGAAACGGAAAAGTGAGCGGAAAGTGTGGAGGAGGCTCCATAGACATGGATTCACCAACTATATGGAAAAGCTACATGGTAGCAGAAAATCGGTGTCTCAAGGCTTTGCTAAGGGTTGGAACAGCAACAGAGTCACTTTGTTTGGGGAGACCTGGAAGATTGATGAGGATTTGGTTGCGGAGGTCACAATACTTCAAAAGGAGGGCACAAAGTTCTACAGAGACTGAAAGTTTGCTGCTGAAGCGATTAAAAACTTCCCAAAAACTGAGGATGAGAAAGCTCGGCTTGCCAAGCAAGACAACGTTTCTTACTACCTCCCCCAGCAGGTAAAGTGTTTTTGGCAGAAAATGCTAAGGGTTTTGATGGAATTCCTGACTGTTGATGGTAGATTTACTAAAGTCTACAATTATCATTTTGCAATTCTCAATCATTTCTGCCATGGGGTTAAGATTTCTCTGCCCTTTTATTTAGCAGAGGATGAAATTGAAATGGAGGACTGGTCGGAAAAAGATCTTATAAAAGGGGATTTGAAACATCTGGAGGATGTGATTAGAATTGTAAAAGAAAAGACTTAGGTGGATAACGAGATCATCATCAATTGGGTTGCTAAAACTGAGAAGGCATTGAAAAACTTCATGAACCACAGTCTTGAGGTCTTGAGAATCTCGTCTCAAAACATGAATGCCTTGGTGGATCACTTACAAAGGAAAAATAAGAATAAGGATTTGGTAATCATTGATGATATACCGACCTCGACCTCTACTCATCAAATCTCCAGGTGAAGGACCAGGTAGACAACCAGTGATATGGAGACAAAGATGAAAGGCATTCAACTGAAATAGGAGAACAATGATGTAAGAGAAGCCGCTAAGACCATGATGTTATTGGTTCAGAATGCAAAGAGTCTATTAAAGTTTTTATTTGATAAGTAATGTTGGAGTTTGGATGCCAGTTTCTTGTTGGCTCTGTGTTGTCCTTTTATCCTAGCTCTTGGTTTTTTTTGCATCTTTTTTGTCTACGTCTTGTCTTCTCTAGTTTCTTTCATGCTCATCCTTCATAATGTAAGTGGGTTTCGGGTCCCTTAAAACCTGATTTTCCTTAATCAAAAACAATTAACCATATAATCAATGCAAAGAAACCATACCACATAACACCATGATTTTGGCATGGAAAACCCAGAAAGGGAACAACCATGGTGGTAAACCTACCCATAGTTAGATGATACTTCTGCAGAAAGTATGTGTTACAAGAGGGGCCTGCACTTGCAGGAAGGCACACTGCCTAGAGCATATTGCTCATTACAAAAGAGTCTCACTGACTATAGAGAGGCTACAACCTTCTCAAGATAAATGGACAACAATCAATAGAGTGAAATGTTGGAAATAGCATCTACCATGCCTAATTACAGTCCCGGTTAAGCTCAATGTCGGAGGACTAAATCCTCTTCTGAATCCAATTCGATCACCAATGATCGATCAACTCCTTTGTCTGAATGATATTACAATATTCGCACATTACATTCCTTGATCATGACCTTTTCAATAACCATGATACTTTACAAAGAGTTTCTACCTCTTATTTATACAAACCTTAAGGCCTAAACCAATTAGGTCGGCCACCTAAAGATATTACAATAATATCATTACATAATTCCATTTACAATGATATGCCATGTTGGCTTAAGACCAAAACAATAATAACAAATCCATAAATCATCTCGAATCATCCCAGTAACATGTAGAGTACACGATAGCATGATACCGATCCATAACCTAGATAGGTACCAGACCTATTCTGGGTCCACCGTGCCAAAGCAATATCTTCAAGCATTTGAAGCATGATCAAAGAACATCTTCAGCATCCTAAAGTCCATGAAGAAGTTGCACCTACACCAATTATGCATCATGTCACAATTCCTCAATGAAAGCTCTGTCGGTAAAGCCTTAAACTAGTGTTGGTAAGGGTTTACCAAAGTGTATGATAACAACCAATTACCAAGCCAATACCAACTGACCAAAACATGTTCATGGAGCATATAACTCATAAAATCCAATATACTTCACTGATCCAAACATGTCGGAAGTGTCAACAGATAATCTCTTCTTTCGGTAACATTAGATCTTCTATCGGTAACCAAAACTTGTCTATTGGTAACCATCCATATCAGCTAGTGTTGACATCAATGACAAAATGTACATCAATGCAACACATAATCAATTCATCCATAATGCCAACAATCTCCCCCTTTTGGAATTAATGGCAACACTAGAGGTGAAAAACATCTAAGTACCAAGAGATTCCAAACAACTCTCCCCCTGTGGAAGACAACCAACGATCAATAGCTCTCCCCCAGTGAATGATATCTTTGTAAGGTTCGGAATGAATTTTCTGATTGTGCCGGTGTAATTGTTTCAGCTTCCTGTACCGGTTGAGGCATTATTGGTTCAGTTATGATCATTTCCACTGTTGGTTCCCTATCATATGATATAGAATGATTTCTGTATTGTTCATCTACTTTCACATTAGCACTTTCCACAATTTTCTATGATGTTTTGTTATAACATGTATATGCTTTGCTCTGATTTGAATAACCAAGAAATGTCCCTTCATCACATCTAGGATAAAACTTTCCAATTGAATCATCTCTTTTGATATAGCATTTACTTCCAAAAATTTTAAAATATTTAACAATAGGTGTGTATCCAAACCATAGTTCATAAGGGGTCTTACCAGTTTCACCTTTGATGTGAACTCTATTGAATGTGTAAATTGTCATACTCACTGCTTCTCTCTAGTAGATATGAAGAATTTTGGCTTCCATCATCATAGATCTAGTTGCATCCAAAATGGTTTTGTTCTTCCTTTCAACTACTCCATTTTGTTGAGGAGTCCTAGGTATAGATAGATGTCTCCTGATTCCATTTGTCTCACAATAACCATTAAATTCATGAGAAGTGAATTCACTGCCATGATCTGATCTTAGACATTTAATTTTCAATCCAGTTTCTGTTTCAACCTTTGCTTTAAAGATCTTGAATTTCTCAAAGGCTTCAGACTTCTCCCTCAGAAAAGTCACCCAAATCATTATAGAATACTCATCAATAATCTGCATGAAATACCTATCACCTTGAAAGCTTCTAGTCCTTGCTAGACCACATAAGTCAGTGTGAATCAAATCAAGTACATCATTAGATTTATCATGTATGCTCTTAAAATAACTTCTGACTTTCTTACCCAATTGGCATTCCTTACATACCAGATTATGAGGCTTCAAAATCTTAGGTATATCTCTAACTACCTTAGTTGAACCGATCTTAACAATGCAATCAAAATTAACATGAAACAACCTCTTATGCCATATCCAACTCTCATCAATATGAGAAATCAAACATGTCTTATTACCAGTGTTCGAGTGAAAGATATTACTTCCTGTCTGAATAACGATTGCAATTTTCAAACCAGTCTTGTTAATGATTTTGCATTTTCTATCTTTAAACTGAAGTTGTAAACCCTTATCAACTAATTGTCCAACACTCAAAATATTATGCTTCAAACCTTCTACATAATGGACATTATCATTATTATGCTTGCCATCCAAAGAAATAATACCTCTACCTTTGATCATACATGCCTTTTCATCTCCAAATCTAACTTGACTACCATTGTATTCTTGCAGGGATAAAAATTTCCTTTTATCTCCAGTCATATGGTGTGAGTATCCACTATCAATTACCCATTCATCTATATCTTCAACTTTTGTTGCCAAGGCCTTCTCGTCATTTTTTATAGCCGGTTCTGGTTCATCTTCCTTCAAAGCATAGAACGCTCATTCCTTACCATTTCTAGATCCACTAGCAGAGTCTTTTGTCGATTCATCTCCTTCCTCATTTGTTACTCCTTCCTCATCTTCTATGTAGCATTGTTTACTCTTCTTGAATCTATATATGTTTGGGTTAGGCTTAAAATATTTCTTAACTCTTTCTTCAAACCTTACATTCCTTTCAGGACATCTAGATGCAAAATGACCAATCTTATTACATGCAAAACATTTAAACGGTGCTTTTCCTTCATACTTACTTCCAGTTGGACCTTTAGGTATTCTTCTAGCAAATAAGGCTTCAAGTTGCTCAAATTCTTCATCTTCTTTCCTCATGTCTTCCAATTATTTTGCATATAGGGCTCTCCAATCATTCTTGCTGGTAGATATTGATGATGATGCATGAAAGGCAGGTTTAGACTTTACAACTCTAGAAGATCCAAATTCTTCAAGCTCAAAAGCAAATAATTTCCCAATCAGAATATCTCTGTTGACTAAAGTGTTTTCCATTGTTCTTAACTCATTAATTGCAGTTGCCTTCATCTTGTAAGCTAGTGGAAGGGCTCTCAAGACTTTGGAAACTATTTCATCTTCACTTAGAACTCCTCCACAATATTGAATTCCCATAACAATCTCATTTACTCTTTCCATAAACTTAGCTGATGAGTTGTCATTCAATCCCATAATCTGCTGATCAGTAAGTGCACACAGGAGGGCTTCTCTAGCTCTGCAATCATTTTCAATATTCTTATCCAGGTCTGCAGGAGTAGGATTCCCAGATGTCAGATCATAAGGTGTGTATCCTTTCTCAGTGATCTCCCAAATATCCTTGCCAAGACATCTAAGATGAGTCTCTAGTCAAATTTTCAATATCCCATAATTTGTTCCATCAAGCTTAGGGATTTCTCTTTTGAAAATAGTTGTCCATAGATTAGAAGTGTTAGTTGCCATAGGATCTACCTCAAGCAATTAAGCTTCTGCAATAGAGGACCAAAGCCTTGATACCAATTGTTAGGATAACCGATCAACAACTGAGAGAGGAGGTGAATCAGTTACATTAACAGGGTATAACTTTTAATCCACAATACAACCTTAAACAAATCAAGTATTGGTAAAGAAAAGACAGATGTCGATAGGAACAGATACCGGTAAACAATACAACTTAACAATTAACCCAATAATCAATGCAAAACAACCATACCACATAACACCATGATTTGTATGTGGAAAACCCAGAAATGGAAAAACTACAGTGGGAAACCTACCCACAATTAGATGATACTTCTGCAAAAAGTATGTGTTACAAGAGGGGCCTGCACTTGCAAGAAGGCACACTGCCTAGAGCATACTACTCATTACAAAAGAGTCTCACTAACTACAGAGAGGCTAAAACCTTCTCAAGATAAATGGACAACAATCCAATAGAATGAAATGTTAGAAATAGCATCGACCATACCTGATTACAGTCTCGGTTAAGCTCAATGTCAGAGGACTAAATCCTCTTTTGAATCCAATTCGATCACCAATGATTGATCACCTCCTTTGTCTGAATGATATTACAATATTCGCACAATAAATTCCTTGACCATGACCTTTTCAATAACCATGATACTTTACAAAGAGTTTCCACCTCTTATTTATACAAACCCTAAGGCCTAAATCAATTAGGTCAACCACCTAAAGATATTACAATAATATCATTACATAATTTCATTTACAATGATATTCCATGTCGGCTTAAGACCAAAACAATAATAACAAATCCATAAATCATCTTGAATCATCCTAGTAATGTGTAGAGTACATGCTAGCATGATACCAGTCCATAACCTAGATAGGTACTGGACCTATTCTGGGTCCACCATGCCAAAGAAATGTCTTCAAGCATTTGAAGCATGATCTAAGAACATCTTTAGCATCCTAAAGTCCATGAAGAAGTTGCACCAACACAAATTATGCATCTTGTCACAATTCCTCAATGAAAGCTCTGTCAGTAAAGCCTTAAACCAGTGCTGGCAAGAGTTTACTAGAGTGTATGATAACATCCAATTACCAAGCCAATACCAACCAACCAAAACATTATCATGGAGCATATAACTCATGAGATCCATTATACTTCATTGATCCAAACATGTTGGAAGTGTGAACAGATAATCTCTTATGTCACTAACACTAGATCTTCTACCGGTAACCAAAACTTGTCTACCGATAACCATCCATATCAGCTAGTGTTGACATCAATGACAAAACATCAATGCAACACATAATCAATTCATCCATAATGCCAACAGGGATCACCTCAAAAGACCCCGCTGCAACCATCCCATGAGAAAGAAAACAAAAAGAGGAATCCAAAAAGCAAACAAAACCCAGTCCAACCTCTGGAATGGAGAGGACCAAGCCCCCAAACCTTGTGCAAGGAAGCAACAATAGAGTGCCTCTCCCACAAGAAAATCTAGCCGCAAGGGACCAAACATCACCATAGACACAAAGAGGATCAGAAGCAAAACCAACCCCATACCACTCCACGTGGGAAGAGAAGGTACAGCACGAGGTGAAAATTCCCCCAAAACCATGTCGGCTGCACCCCTCACAGAACCTACCGCAAACTCCAAAAACCTTTGGACCCCACCAAAGGGGAATACCGTGCACAAGGCATAAGTAAGAACAAAAGCCATGGAGGGGGCTTTCTCCCAAACCGTCTGCTGTCTCATCCAGATCTCCCTCATCCTTACCCTCGTCGCCCTCTTCGGTGGCACAAACCTCAGCACTCCTGCTTGCAAAGCTCCCGTTCCCTTTGCTTCACTGTAGTTAATGCATGTCTTTATCATGACAGAACATTTAAAACTTGATCATTATTGTTGAAAGAAAGACATCGGTTTGGATGTTTGACACCTTGATTGCAGACCTGTGGTCAATTACTAAATGTGTTCTCATAGGATTGATGGATCATTTACATTAGTTACGTTTAAAATGAGAGAGAAAGAGAGGGTTGTATTTACATACAACTTACACCTTTTCAGATTTAAATTTTGATGAAGACAAACATCAAGGACCACTTTCTTGCTATCATAAAAACCAATCATTGTAATTCAAAATCTATAGCCAAAAAGATTAGATTGTAGGGGTGTTGGGAAGCCTAGTCCATGGACAAGGGCATTGGGTGCCCCAGTCTCAACAATTTAATCAAGAAAAAGGTCATGAGTAGGGTATTACACCTAGTTTCCAAAATAAGTCCCACAAATAAGCATAATCAAATGTGAACCAGGCATAGAAATCAAAGTGTTAAACCCCACATCTTCAATAGTTAATGCAGCCCTAATTTAGTACATATCTTAGTTAGTTAAATTGAAATGGTGATGGTGAATTTATTCCATTGGTTGTGTCCTTCTACTTACTTATATATATCTTCTTTGATTATGATGAAAATTAAAATAGCTCTAACATCTATTTTTTTCATGTGATGAACTAATAAGTAATAATCAATAATTTCTTATGCATATATGAAGTATTGAATATGGATTGAATTTTTGATTCGTTGGAATTGATGAATAATTAATTTATGCATAGGGATATTGGAATTTGGATATTAATTAATATGATATTAAGATAATCCAATTGAGTTTCTCATTGTATAATGCAAGAAAGAGGGTGTGCAAATAAAAGAAAGGAGAGAGAAATATACTTGATCAAACACCCCATTAATATTTTGTAAGGATAACCTATGTGCTATAAATGGGAATGAAAAAATATAATTATCATGCTTATGGGATTCTTATATTAAGGTTCAAGTAGATATAATTTTAAGTCATATAATGAAAAGGGGGCTTAAGGTTTGGAAATCATTGGGTTATGTCAAAACTCATATGGGTCTTTGTATTGGTGTTCCTACTTCCACTACAATAATGTTTGATGAAAAGAGACCTTCTCCTCATAAAGGAAAAAGGTTGAAACCTTAATGGATATTCTTGAATTAAGAAATGTTACCTTTGATATGAAACCCCTATCTTCGATTCTTACACAAGGATTGATGTTGCTCGATTGGTATTATGACATGCCTTAATCATGGAGGAACTTGTAAAACTGGATCTAAAGTATTTATTACTCAGTTTTTAGCATAATTTTTTTTTTTGATAATTAAACTACTAGTTTGGCCCAGTCCCTTGCATTAATATAAAAATAAAATCACATCATTGTGAAATCCCTTCTGAGATAGAGTTTCTATTGACATATTACAAAATTGCTTGCAAGAAGATATGGTTCGTAAGCATTAAAGTTTATAGATATTTGTTCACCATCTAATACTACCTACCATATAAGTCTATTCTCAGTTTCCTTTACTATCTACCTTGTTAAGCTTACTAAAGAAACTTATAGGACATTATGCTACAAACCTCAAAACAAAGGGGCTTTTCTAACATCTCTAATGTTCAGTACTGTCCTCCATTTTTGCATTTTCCATGGGGCTTCCTATTTCTATATTGTTTCAATGACTCTGTAGCTCCAAACCTTCCATCTCCATGAACTTTTCTATCTAGTTCGGCTCTAGATTCACCACCACATTTGTCCAATTTAGAAGGAAATTTAGATTCATCACTGCTTTCTCCCTATGGTCCTGATATTCCATTTCATGACCGAGAAGAATAATTGGAAATTTTTTGATATCCTCTTCCTTTTTGTCAAAATGATGCAGAGAGTCTTGGAGCTTTGTTTGTTACACCTTCTTGAGTGACTTGTCCTACTCAACCCTACAACTACTCAATTCCTTCCTATGGCACTTTGCAGGGGTTATGATAATGAGACCTCCTAGGTATAAACCTTCTTTACTTGCCCCCTAGGTATAGCCAATGGTTTCTGGACAATCAACTCCACTCCTTGAGGTGGCCACCTCAGTTACTCATACACTCCTCTCCTGGGCTCCAACCACTCCTACAAGGATCTTAACACACAATCACTTCCTATGGTTTCCTAATGCATCTACAAGGTGTCTTCAATGTATTTGGAGGTTTGAGGCTCACCAAATCCATCACCTTGGCTTCCTAACCCTTCTAGGTCTCTATCGGCACCAAAATAGGCCTAGTTGCATTAGCCCTCCCTATGAGGTTTTAGGGGTTTAATTTTTGAAAGTCCCAAACAAGCCTAGAAATAAATCATCGATTTGAGTACCCTTTTGGAAGTTACAAACAATACTAGAAAAGTGCATTTGGTTTATCTGTACAAGTGGAGTTTCCAATGTTGCACTATTTTGAAGGGTTTTAGGCCTAACCGGTGAATTGGCAAGATGGGTCTAAAACTCTTCACCAGTCAAATCTCATGCTGCAATAAATTTGGGAACCTTCAAGGGAAATCAAAGGGATTTCCATTCATGTGTCACTTGGTCTTGCACCAATCCCCATGTTCTCATAAATCACACCTTTCTTGTTGTCCTAACTCACCTACTCCCAGCAATTTGCCTAGGGCTTCATTGTTTCTCCTGCTCCTGCACTTGCAACACCACGCGCCCTATTATAAACCTATGTACAGACCCTAACCTAGCATTCTTAGTGATTTCAATAGGTTTCATCCAAGAATGCCTAGGTTAGAGCCATTTCTTGCTCTTAAACCCTACTTGCAAGGGTTTTGGTCCTAGTTGCAAAGAATGGAGGTAATTTCTACAACTTAGGACAATAAAACCTGAAAATAAAAATTTTAGAAGACAAATTAAATGAATACCCATAATTACAATGGATTTACACCATCTAGTCCGTACTGGACTGTACAAAACAATGAAAATAAGAGTAAACTATCAAAAATCGGTGGAAACAAGGTTGCTTCACATACCAAAAACTTGCTCTTGCATTTCCAAACCTCCAACACATACAATGAAGTGAATTTTGGCTTATATGCTCTTGTTCCAGTTGGTTCAACCAACTTTTAATGCCTAAAACTAAAAATGCAACTTTTGCAAGAAATTGCAAAATGTTGCTCAGCAACTTTTGACAACTTTTGGCTCCAAGATGCAACTTTGAATTCTAATGAATTTTAAGACTCCTGAAGGTCCTCTAACACCCTAGAAGACCTAAACACAACACAATTGACCCCTAAAACATGAATACATTCATCTGGAGTACTTTACCTGTGAACTACCTAAGCATCTCACTTCTCAGGTTGTCAACATCCTGGACACAATTGACTCAAACCAAAACTTGGACAACTCAACCATGGCTCTACTGAGTCCTCAATGGTTGTTCCATTATGGTGCAATAGGTGATGTGATATCAATATGAGGAGATGAAATACAAGGCTCAAGAATGGGGTCACATGTGAGAATCCCCATATTCAAGTATCCAAAGTTCTCCTCAAAATCTGAACCATCACAAGAAGTGTGATCATCATGTATAGAATCATCAAATGTGAAATCATCATCATCAACAAAATCTGAAAAGGAGTATAACTGAGATGCATGATCAACCACCCCAGTTGCAATGATAGCTCTAGTCTCCAAGTCTCTAATGAAAACTGAGTCAGGTGTGAACTCCACAACCCTCTTAGTTGCGCCATGTGTGATTTGATAGATAGAAAGGAGATTGTTTGTCAAGTGGGGTACACACAACACATCATTGAAGGAGTTATCCCCAATGTCAATAGATCCTTTCCCAATCACATCCATGTATGTATGATTGCCCATTAAAATCTATTGCATGGTGCAAGGCTCAAAAGTAGAGAACATAGACTGCGAACATGCCATATGATGAGAAGCCCCTAAATCTAGAAGCCATCTCTCTGAATTATGACTAATAGTAGCACATAGAGTTTGTTCCATCATCAACATTTCATTGAAAGCATCAAATGTAGGCATTTTGTAGCTTGAACCCGTTGTCATCCTATGGGCTTGGAAACTAGAAACAAATGCTACATATTCTTGTGGAAGCTTGCCTATCAAGTTGAATATCAATTGAGTATCCTTCTTATCAATGCCACAATATTTGAGTTGTGCCCTCAACTCATTTGCCTTATTGACATAATCTTGTATAGTATCAAAGTTCTTGGGATCTAACATGGTGAGATCACTATCAATTTGATATCCCCTAATCTCATCAACTTGACCATACAAGTCTTGAAACTTTTGCCGAGCATCCTTGATCAGAGTATATTTCTCAATACGAAAAATGAGATCCTTTGATACATACTTTCTTAAGGTACCAATTGCCATGATATTTTTAGTGAGCCAATCCAAGTGACCAACTGGATCAACCTTAGGATCAGCGGGAGCAACAATAGTTCCATCAATGTAATGAGTGAGTCCTTTTTCCATAAGTTTACTCCATGCATCAATTTTCCAAGTAGCATAATTATGAGGAGTTAAGAGAGGAAACTTAGAAGAACCCATAGCAGCAAAAAGGAAGGAACACAAGAGCACAAAAGCACAAGATACACCCCCCCCCCAAATTCAATCAATCAAAGTACCCCCCCCAAAGTGATGATTTTGGCACTTTATACTTAGTGTGATTACAATGAGCCACTTGCAAAACAAGGCAAAGTGGACTTATGATGCAAATTTTACAACTTCTCAAATGAGATACAAGAGACTTCAATCAATAGTGCAATGAATCTAACTGAGATTCAAGCAAATATACAAGTACCAAGAGAGCCAAAAATGGCCAATATCTAAAAGTACAATTTCTACTTACAATGGCATCAATCTGATAGCATCATGTGAAAGTAGACAAAAAAATAGGCACTTTAAAAAAAAAATGGCACCTAAAAAGGAGGTCGTATGACCCTAAACGAAGCCTCTGAAGTTGCAAAAACTGGGATTACTCAGGTACAGTCACCAAAAATTGAATTTTCTGAAAAATCAGTGAATCAAAATCAAAAAAATTCTTCACCACTATGGAGAGCAGGAAATTCTAGCCCATTTCAAAAAAAATTGCACCCAAAAAGGAGCAAAAATGAGCAAGTTATGGCCATTTGAAGTTGAACTGCAAAATCAAAAAGCTCAATGAGAGGGGCCTACAAAATTTTTGAAAAATGATGATGTGGTGCTGATGTTAGCAATTCATTGTGTTAAATTTGATGGCCGTATGACCATCGCAAAAACTTCACCTCCCCGCTGACTAGGCGTTCCGTACTATAAGGATTGCTGACTGTGTAGGGCGTACCATACGAATTTGCTGACTGGGCAGTGTGTGTCAGCTCTGCGTGGCAGATGACATGGTGGATGACTATGAGTATGGGTTTTACCCGCGGGCCAGTGGCGGACGCGGGGCCGCCTATTTTGGTGGTCGCCGACAGAGGGAGGGGCCGGAGCCGAGGGGCCAACGGAGTCTATGTCCCGACTGGCGGGAGGGGGCTATGGTTGCCGGAGAGGGGAAGTGGTTTAGACGGCGGCGACGGGGACGGCGGGTACCGGCATAGGCGGTGGCTGGTACAGGCACGAGCGGAGCATGGCAAGGATGGGACGGTCAGTGCTGACAGCGATAGACGGGAGGATGAAAGTCGAGGTAGCCGACGAGAGGAAGTGGCCGCAACTAAGGACACTAGAGGTGGCGGCAGCACGGGCGATGTGGACCGGTGCTGCAGACCTGCAGGGTATGGCAGGTCACAGGGGGGGTCAAAATAGGCCGACTTTATAACCAAAATTCATGGAAACATCCTTCTAGACGCAATGGCGGGGTCGGATCTGGTCTAGGACGCCTCCAAAAGATGCTACCCTTCAGATCTGCCTCTTGACATCGCAATAATGCCTCTTCAAGATGAATCAATGAAGCCCCAATGGCTCTGATACCATGTGAGATTTTGCCAAGATCAAGAGCTCAATGAAATGTACAAAATAGAGACACAATATAGGACAAGAATAAACTGTATTCTCATCAATAGAAAATGATCAATAATATCAATTTACATACAATGTAGATGAGCTTGCTTATATAGGCAAGGCTAGGGATATGTGAGCACACAAACATGACATGTGGCTCAATAAGAAACAAGGGTAGGTAGGAAATAGGTGTGGGTAGGTAGGAGAAATAATATAATAGTCCACATGAGGTGGATCACCCATTGAATGTGGAGTGTAACAACAAGATCAACACCATAAAAGGTGGAATTTCTCCTACACACACTATCCCAATGTGGCACAAACACCCAAGTGTCTCATACCCAAACTATTATGAAATGCATTTCCTAAGTAAACTTAAGTAAGTGTAATAATATCCAAGATGAATAATTATTTACACCAACACCTTATTCTTTTTTTTTCTTTTTTTTTATTTTTATGCCATATGGTTTCTTTATAATGGGCTCAATGTTGGACCTCCATCCCTTTTTTTCCTTCAATCTCTCAAAGTATTCCAAATAGTAACATAATTTATCACAAGAAATCTCACAGAAAGCACATAATTTGGCTAAAAATTTTCTAAGAAGTCTACCAGAAATAGATTGTATGTTTTTTTATAATTAGAGACTCATAATTTGAATTACTATTGGACTTGGATTAATCTACTAATAATTTTTTAGTATTAACATTTCTTTAGTTGAAAATTAAATTTAAAATGTAATTAAAATAAAAACATTACATTGAAAACTTTTCGCTTCACTTGTTGATCAACATTAGTCAATTTTTAGTCTCTAATTAAAATAGTTGATAAATTTTAACAAATGATGGGTATGTACTTGTTTCTAATTTGGTATTTACTGTTTTGGTCATCTACCGTGTTGGGTGAATGCATTTTCCTAAATTGTGTCATATTAAAAAAACTCTAATTTACAGCCTTTAGCCATGACTTGCAATGCGTTCGAAGCTTGATCTCTTCGCATTGTATAATTTTTAAAAGCTAATCTTTGTTCATATTTTGATTGATGTTTTTTACTCTATTTTGATTATTTGTTGTTAGTTAGAGTATTATAGTTGAAGGAATTCCTGAACTAAGTAGGAGAATACCACATAGTTTGTAAGCGATTTGTAATAGGAAACTAGTAATATTCATCACGTGATAACAATTGCAAGCTCAAGAAGACGAACAAGGCATTGACTTAAAACCACTAGTCATTTTATTGTTGGGGAGAAGGAGAATATAATTTGAAAATTTTACATGTTTTATCGTTCAACTAGGTAATTGAAGATTTTTGAGAGAGAATTATTAGGTTTCTAATGTTTTCAAATTTTGATTTCCTAGAACTTTTGAATGTCGAAGAAGAAAGATTCATTAAATCTTGATTACTTTTCCCAAATGAAAATGTTTTGTTGCACACCTAAATTATTTTTTAAGTTAACTACAAAGGTGACTTGTTTTTCTATAGGTAAGATATGCTTATAACTTTAAGTGCTTAAAGGGAAGTACAAATTATATAATTTGAACTATGACTCTAAAATTTTATTTGAAATGGGGTGGGTTTTGTTGTTCAGTAGTTTCAGCAAATAATTTTTTTCAATTCAGTTTATTCGGGGCTTTGGTTGATATGATAATTTCAATGTGTTGTGGTGTGTTTAATATGTTTAGTTAAGTGTGTAGAACATTATGTAGATAGTGAATTTGTTATTTAATAGGCAAGTAATTTTTGGAAGCTTGGTCCAAGGTTTATTAAGAAAGATTTTTTATTTTTTGATTATTTCTTTCTATTTCAATCTTTTTTATAATTTGTTTGTTCTAATGAATTTTAGTTATCGCTCATAGTTAAGTATAATTGTGATTTGTCTCATTATATAGCTAGGAAATGGCTCCAATGTTTTCATACTTAGGGAAGTAGGATATCTAATATTCAAGCTATAGCCCAATACATAGATTTGATCCTAATGGAGATAAAGACTTGCATTGTAATTTCTTTTTTGTTGAATTCTGTGCAGGTAGGATGATATGATTTTTTTTTTCCATACTAGCTATGTGATGTCACTGAATCTTGATCCCTAGGCACTTGAAAATATTTTTTATACAAGATTTGTGACATTTCTATTTTTTCTTGCTTTGTTAATGATTTCTTGTTATGAAAATTTCAATCTTCTTGTGGAAATATTTATGAACTCTTTTAGTTTTGAGGCCAGATACCCATGTAGTATTATTACTACTTAGTAATTGTTTAAGATGGTGATTTGCAATTTAATCTCATTTCTTGCTTCAATACTGTAAATAGCAAAATATGTAAGAAAAAACATTACGTGCTATAGAAAATTGACAATGTTTGTGGAAAAGTAAATTTATTACCTTAGTTGAATTTATAACACATAAGGTATTAAATGTATTTCAATCGTGTTCTCTCAATACTAAGGCATGTTTAGTAAGAGAAACTTGTTGATATTTATATTATATCATTCTTAGTCCCATTTTGATATGCTTACCATTTGTGAAGTGTAAATTTGATTTGATTTCTAAATTGTAATTATTTTGTGGAAAGCTAAAGTATTAGGTATCTATTCTCCAATAATCAATTTTATGTATTAAACTTTTTCAAATGGGGTTGCTTATTATTATGTCTTTTAAAACATGTACAGATTTTCAAACCAATTATTTTTGAAATTTTATCTCTAATGTACAATGATTAATGTATATATGATTGTGTATTTTAAAACATGTTTATTTTTTTAAACCAACTATATTTAAAAAAATCATTTTGTAGTTTTAATATTCAATACTTAACGTGGAGTTGTCTGTCAATCTTTCATTTATTTTACAAATGGGAAATATATATGATGTTTCTTAACTTGAATTTTTTTATATTGTTTGTTTATTCAAACTAAAGCACTTCCTTTTTATTTATTTAAATGACTCTCGATAGTAATTTGTATTTATTCCAATTTATTTATGTGTTTCTATTTGTAATATCTACTGCACCTTACATTATCCTAACTTCTAATAAATTTGTAAACTAATTCCTATTTCCAATATTTGATTTATTTAATTTGGACATTATTGTATTTCTTAAATACCGTTTGTTTACACTTAAATATGTGATTCGATTTAAATATTTTACTTCTAGATGTGACCATGTAGATTATTTATTCAATATTAAAATATGAAATTAATTATTTGATTCATTGTTAAAAGATTAAATTCATACTTACTATTTATAATTCATATTAGAAAACAAAAAAATGTTATGATAATTAGGACAAAGAATAATTAGTGCACAAAAATATTTGTCCTTATCAATAATCAAAGATTGTAAAAAATATCAACAATTTTCTCCTCCATAATTAACATTTTTATTAGTTTTTTCAGGTCATTACAAATCCTCAACAACAAATTCAAATAATTGATTTCAAGTAGTGATTTAGAAGTCAATGCTTCATTACCATCGATTGGCACAAATGTGTTTGTGAAATGGAGTGGGTTTAATGAAAGAGACATCCAAAATTATTCACATTCTCTTTCGCTTAGTTGTAGTCAGACTGTTGAACAAGTAGAAGTAACAAGATCTTGTACATGTGATATCAAAGAGTTTGAATTCAGGGAAATGGAATAAATTGTAATTAAGTTTCATGTAACATGCATGGAATTATTTGGATTTGGTAGTTTCCTACGAGAAATGTATTGTGATGATTATTATTGAGAGGGCAATGCTCCTATTATCCGTTGTGCATTTCAAAACCATATGAATCATACGTAGTATGGTATTATTGTAGTTCCCTATGTGGTTTACCAAGAACTGAACTTGTATGACCCCTTTCACATAAATAAATTGTTGGAAGTTGTTTAACTTATTTCATCAAAGTCTTACATTGTTTTCTCTTATGTTTCATCAAGAGATGTTATAAGTTAACTTTATATAACTTTTTTTTAGTCATAATACAAGTTTCTCAATCTATACTTTAAACCCTTTCACATTAAATTTCTCGCTTTAACCCTATGTTGTGTGCAATAGAATGAGACATTTGAGTTGTTTCTATAATATGGATGATTTAAATAACACACCCATTATTTATTCTAACTAAATTCAAACAAATATTGTAATTAATTTTTACAATCATAATACAAGTTTAATGATCTATAATTTACACCCTTTCACTTTAAAGTTATCACTTTAATCCTATTTTGGTGTGTAGTAAAAATAAAAATTTGAGTTTCTTTTATAATATGGATGATTTGAATTATAAACCCATCATTTATTCTAATTCTCAAGCTTATTCAATAACTGAATGTCAATTATTGTGATTGAAGAGTTCATTTAATTTATGAAAAATGTTGAAGTTTCCTACCTTAATAGTTTAAAGCTACCTTTAACCAAGTCTCCTATTTTATTGTGATATTATTTTCACTATCTTTGGCACTTTTTCTTTAACCATGAGATCAACTTTATCTCAACCCAAAAATTCCAGCATATAATTCCAAAATAATTGTCGGGTACATGTATGTCTTTCTATATTTACATCGTCTTTACCATTGCAACTTAAATTTTTCCAATTGCCTTAGATAATCATTAATTGTAAGAAAATATTTTATGTTACATATGCATTTAAGCATTCTTGTAAGTAATGAATTTTTTTCTAGATTACGCTTATGTCTATCATATTTATTAATATGGCTATAAATTTGTCATGATTACTCTATCCATTTTATAGAAAAATAAAGTTGTCTTGGTTACTTTTAGGGAAGGAAGATATCAAGGATTTCTTTATCGCTACTTATAAAGTTGACCGTTGTAATTCAAAATTTGGGGCCAAAATGCTTGGACAGGTCCATTAGGTGCTATAGTCAAAGAAAAGGGGCTCTAGACACCCTTTTAGAAAAAAATGTAGCCTAGAAGAGAGGTCGTGAGAAGGGAATTCCACCTAGTTTTTGGAAAAGGTCCCTAAACTAAGCACAATCGGCTATTAACTAGATATAACCACCAAAGTGGGTCTAATGTGAGCGATAAAAAAGGTGTACAATCTACTACACTACACTATCAAGTGACTCATCCCCATCAATCAATTGAATAAATAAATTAAGAATTCAATATTTTATGAGTAATGTTTCACTTATTTGCCTTGACCTAATAAAACAAGAAAAAAAAAACTTGTTTGGATTACACAATGTGTAGGCCTTTGAAGTTCAATTGATGGAAGAAACACTAAATGATCTGCGTACAACTTATGAAAATTTGGTTTTCTAAATTACTCTTTCCTATGAGAAAATCATGCTGATGAGTAGTATGGAAAAGGAAGTTCTCCTTACATTGAACTTGTGTTTAAGATTTACTTGAATAACATGTAACAAACTTATGCTTCAAAACTATGTATATAGTATATAATATTATAATAGTTTTAAGGTTTCCATTTAGCATGAATAGTTGTAGCTACAATTGTTTTTGATGAAGATAAACTGGTTTTATAGGGACCTGAAACCCAGAGTATTACAGGCCAAGGCTAGCAGCCAATTAGATAGTAAAACTAAGACAAATAGGGGACAAACCCCACACAGATCGAAAGCCAAAAAACCAAAATAGCTGAACCAAAAAATAGGGAAAAGCAATCAACTAAGAGAGTGCATCAATTCAGTTTTTTTTTGAATAATCCTCTTATTAATTTTTTCCAAATCCTCCATGATGAATCTGGAGGTTCTGGAGTCCTGGCTTTAGCTCCTTGTTCTAGTGCAAGGACCTAAGAGAGTCTTCCCACCAACAAAACTCTATCCACCCTCTAAGGCATTCTTTTTTCTACTTTTCCCCCAAGGGAGGGTCACTAGCGATGGTCCTAGTTCTATAATCAGTCATCATGAAATTAATTTTTTTCAAACCATCAACACTATTGTTCATCACCTGACTACTGATTTCCACCAGATTGTTCAGGTTTTCCTTGATCTCACTCACATCCTCTTCCAGCTTCTCAATTTTGCGCTCATGGTCAACCTTCATAGTTTCCACATCCTGATAAATTTTCTGGATCATACTCATGATCTTCTCAGTTTTACTGGGCCCACAGAATTTTGTGAAATTCTCAACAATTCCTTTAATCCCATCTTTTAGGGATCCAATATCCTTATCCACCCACCTTCATTAGTTCTCCCGACTTCTAGTAGTCTCCAAAAGCAGATTTCCCAGCACCCTCTCCTCCTTTTTATCACTTTTATTTTCCTTATTCACAAACCCCTATTTTTCATCATCCACATTGATAGGGATGTCCAACCTAATCTCGTGGTCTAGGACCTTGGATTCACTATATTTGGTTAATATTGTTATCTTTTTGGTGGGTGGTTCCAGGTCTTGCATTTTCCTGCTGCCAAATTTGAACTTACTTTCTGCTCCCCTTCTTTCTTTGGTCTATACTCAGGGTCCTTCGTATCCTTGATATCACGCCAATCCATGGCAGTACCACTATCATCCTCATCCATCTTCGTGTCAGAGACCAACTGCACATCAGGGTTAGAGGAGGAAATGTGGGTTCTATCCTTGGGGGAGGGTTTCACTTCATGATCTTGGGTGTATTCCATAATCAACAAGATAAGGCCTTCATGAATCACAGGGTTATCCTTGTTTTCAAAATGTTTAACTAAACTATTCTCCAAGGATGAAACCAAATAAAAAAGTATGGAAATAAATCTACGATGCCTAAAATGATTTAAGCTATTAAAATGATGTGATAAAATGCTAGCATATCTACCATCCAACGTGATGTACCTCATGATGATTTATGTCATATTAGCCTAGAGGGAAATCAACTCTTTCCTATTATAGCCACCGTCTACCATTTTCGTAACCCTTTGTCTTTCCTTTTCCTTATCATAAAAGGAATCAATAGCCTCCTCACCCAACTTCTTGTCTCTATAGAATTTTATGCCTTTCATATCCAGACCAGTAACAGTGGCAGCCAGGTTTTCATTGACTTGAAACTCCGCACCAACGACAGACAGCACACCCTTCTTCCAACCTTTAACAAAGCTTTCTGTAACAATGGCAGAATGACCATGCAGTCTCTCCAAAAAGGGCACCATCCCACTATCAAAAATTTCCTCCCGAGCCTCCTTATTCTTCTGCCACTTATCATAGGTTGTGGGTTCAAATCTATTATTTTCACCTCCCATTCTGTAGCTTGAGCAAATTAGACAACAAGGCTCCAAAAAAACTAGGAGGAAAGCAAACCAGAAATAGGGAAAACTGAAAGTTCTAAAACTTCTCAAAGTGGTAATAATTCGAACTACCACCCCAACGGTTCCCATTCCATCATAATCTTTCATTATTAACTTCATTGGAAAGGCCGAAGATCTTGACATCATTTCTTGCAAGGTCACACAGAGTTTTCAGGAAATTTTCCTCTCCTCTCCACCATTTAACCACCACATTACCCACCTCCAAGTTGGCCAAATGATCTGCAGGTTTTTTCCTTCTCGAAAAATGTGTGATATCTTGAAATACTGTAGGTCGGCTATCATTTCAAGGCAATCCTTGATTAAGTTTGAAATAGTCCACCTAGGCACCATACATCCCTTAATGCATTTGACAATGTTAAGCAAGTCACTTTCCAGCCAGACCCGTTTGAACCCCTCCTTGCTCGCCATGCATAGTCCTATGTAGGAGGCATTGGCCTCCACAAAATCGTTAGTTGTGGTGCCCAAAAGGGAGCACCACCATAGAGACTAGAGAAGCCAAATGGTTCCTCGCCACTCCCCCATAGCCAATCATCCCAGGATTTCCTTTGGCCACCCCGTCAATATTAATTTTGATCCACCCCGGAAGGGACGGATTCCAAGAAACATTCTCTTTGGTATGTTTAATTTTATAAATAGAGATAGATATATTCTAGCATATCTACCACCGCTTGATAGTATCCCATTACTCCTGGCTAGACTCAAGAGTCCAGGATCATTTTTCCTACCAGGATAGTAATTAAGAAAATTATCCTGAATAACATTCCTTATTCTAATAGCCACCACAAGAGCAATGGACTCCATATCTTTGAAAACCTTATTATTTATTTCCTTCCACAAACCCCAAGCAATATGAGGTAGGGATAAGTTCCATAGAATACCAATCGCATGGTTGTCATAAGGGTACTTCCATTGGAACCAAAAGTTCTGAATAGAATCAGGGGGGGACCCAAATAATATTCCACGGGTTGAAAAAGAAGGCCTAGATGTCCCTAGCATAGGAGCAATGTAAGAGCAGATGAAGTTAATAAGCTCACCTTAGACCTTAAGGATAGTAAGGAGGCCTTGGAGAATACACAAATGATTCCTCTAGAAGCAAAATATTAGCTTGTTGTTACTGAACAGTTCACGGAGTAGGAAAAGAAACTATTTGGGTTGGTATCTATGCACAAGATGTTGTAGAACAAAAAAGAGATAATACTTGAATAAATTCCACATTATTAAAACTTTCTCACCATGTCAAACCATAAGTAATTGAAGATAATAATATTTCAGTAGTTGATGAATTTTATTCTGACCAAGGGATTCTTCTAACTTGTGAGTGTAAACTATGTAAAGAGTATGACATTAAGGTGGCTGATTTGGAGGACCAATTAGAAAATTCTTTTCAAGATGCTCATTTTGAACACATAGTCTGAAGAATTAGTTGAAGGTCATTGAGGATATAATTGTAGTTTCCTTATTCTATTTTGATGACACTCACAAGATCATGGAAGTCCTCTATTAGAAGGACCTAATTTAGAGAAGACATAGGGAGATGGATGGTAAATTTAATCTTGCAAATTTATGAGTGGTAAAAGAAGCTTTAGGGTCAATCAAATATGGTTGCAATTACTTTTAGATAGAGATGCAATCATAAAAATTACTGAAGTTTTTGCTAATCCATTGAAAGTAAAATAAGATGAAGTTAATAAGATAACCTTGGAGCTTACGGATATTAAGGAGGCCTTGGAGAATACACAAACCATTCTTCTAGAAGCCAAAAATTAGCTTGTTGTTACTGAACAATTCACAAAGTAAGAAAACAAAGAAAGGGCAAAGAAACTCAAGTAGGTGATTAAAGAGCTTGAATAAATCCAAGAAGACCTTAGCTTCAACTAGAGTCCTAATTTGACATGTTCAGATTTTGGACGTTAGCATGGCTAGTCTAAATTAGAAAGTGGTAATAACTTTTCAGTTTATTGATAGCCCATTGTTTGTAATGAGTTCTAATTTGACTTTTAATAATCCACTCTTTTTGTTGGATGATGAGGTGACATTCAATTGTTGATGACACCAATGGGATGTGGGATTAAGGTGTGGTGTGTGCCTATGAGGTGGAACCAATCGAATTGCCTATTGACCCACCCAAGATCATTGAATGTTTACTTCTTGTAATGTACTATTATAGCTTAAATCATCATGGGTTGATAGTTGAACTTGTGGGTTTACCACAAGAAAGGGAGTACTATTGCACAGTCTATATTTGATGGGGTGCATACCATTGTGATTTAATATACAAGCATCATCAAGTGTACTCTTAATGGGGCCCACATAAAATCATTGTAGCACAACATCAACATGGTGAATTCACTATTTGGGTTGGTATCAATGCACAAGATGGAATAAGAATACCTCAAGAAGTTGTAGAACTAAAAAGAGATAATACTTGATTAAATTCCACATGCTTAAAACTTTCTCACCATGTCAAACCATAGGTAATTCCAATGCCAAACATTAGGTGTGATTCTAATGTATTTATAAACTACCAAAAGATTAAAGAAATCTCATGCCTCAAATAAAAGCCTTAGACTTATAATATAATCAAGTCACGTATTTAGAACTTCACAAACTCTTGCCAAGGCATTAACAATATTCCATATGCTCAAATTAAATATTAAAGTGTTGTAGTGATCTTTGGACTTTATGAATCAATTCATTCATATTGAATGTATATCATTACCAAAGGAACTATAATGCTCACGAAATACATAGAGAAAAAAAAAAGTATTAATCACCTACCAGAAAATTTGTCTCTTAAAAGGACTTGATAAATTTATCACACTTATCTACAACCCCACTATGAAATGTCTAACAAACCTTTGAAAATGTGATCAATATAATGCAACCATGGAGCCACGAGAGAGAGAGACATAATGACCCATCCTCTAAAAAAAGAAAATAGGGGTTATCATAAAGCTTTCAAGGCTAAAAACATCCACCCCATGGGGTTTTGGAAGGATCCCCAAACCCAAAGTGTTGGGTTTTAAACTGGGTCCCTAAACCAAGAAAGAAAAACCCCAAACAGAAAGTCTAAGGAAAATAGCCATCTCGAACCTCTCCAAGCATCTACTCACAAGAAGATAGGCAAGACTCACCTCCACCTCAATAGGAGTTGGGATTGTTAGGATAACCGGTGAACAAATGAGAGGGGGGGGGTGAATCAATTGTTAACAAATTATAACTTTTAATCCACAATACAACCTTAAAAAAGTCAAGTACCAATAAATAACAGACATATGTCGGTAGGAACGGATACTAGTAAACAATACAACCTAACAATTAACCATATAGAGCAAATATGAAAAAATGAGAAATGGAGGGAACAACGCAAGCAGAGGGAAATTTGAATTTTGAAAATGGAGGGAATAGCGAGGTTGGGTCCTCTGGTTCTACTGCCTCTGCAGCTCAAGGACAAGCGATGGATGATGAGGATGGGAGACCAGATGGGGACCCACGGCATCGGGACCCTCCTTTGGACCACAAAAAGATGAAAGATTCTCCAAAATCGGGTCCCGAGGGTGTGAAAGCTGACTTAGAAAAGACTACAGAGGTGAAGGCTCTCAAACCCTAGATTATTCTTTTTGCAAATAAACCGACTGGAAAATTGTCCTTCCCCTTTGTGGAAGACATCTCTGATAGATAAACGGGTAGATTAGCTATTGTTGTTCCAAATTTGGTTATTGATCATAGCATTTCTTTAATGGCCTTCTCTCTGTTGGGAAAGTTTGTTGGACCACGACCCAATATTGAGGATGTTAGATCATTTGTTAAGAGAAAATGGAGGCTGAAAGGACAAGTTGATGTTTTAGCCCTGTCAAGGGGTTTTTTTGTTTTTTCCCTTTCTTGTTGGGAAGATATGGAAGCAACATTAAGTAGTGGACCTTGGATGTTTGGTAAATCTTCCCTATCCATGAGAAAATGGTCTCCTAATATGGAACTCAATGATTCCTTCCTTGAATCTGCTTTGATCTGGGTAAGGTTGTTAGGCTTGCCGCTTGAATTATGGGTTGACGACGTTTTCTCAGGAATAGCGAACTCCTTTGGGGAGCTTGTTGTGATAGATCCAATGACTGCAGCTCGAAAGAGACTGGTTTATGCACGCATTTGTGTCAATATTTCGCAGAAGATGGATCTTCCTAGCTCTATTGATATAAATTCCAAACTTGGTTTATGGGAATAGACAATAGAGTTTGAGTCCCTCCCCTTTGTGTGCTTTTCCTATAAGAAAGATGGACACTAGGATAAGGCTTGCCCTAGCAACCCCAAAAAACCTATGAATGTTAACAATCCCCATAAACACATATGGAAAGAAAAGAATAATATTAAGGTAGATAGTAGAGTGAAAGGAGGAAGTGGAATTCCTGGTAACATAAAAGACTTATCAAAAGGTGATAGAAATGCTAACCCTCTTAAGGCTCCCCTTTTGAAGGAAGATAAAAATAATGAAATCAGTGGATTTGAGATCAAATCAGTCAATATTTTTTAGGTCCTACAGACTCAAGAGGATGAGAATGTAATCATTGAAGAGATTCTTGAAGAAGGTGAGATTGAGGATCCAACTGAAGCTCAACATGAGGCCCTTCAAGTTTCAGCGATAAAAAGAGATAAAGAGTGCCCAAATGATTTTGAAGGACATGAAGTTAATTATGGAAGGAAGAACAAGTTCAGATCACCTAAGGTTAATCTAAATGCGTTACTCCAGAATGTTGGAGTTGACACGCCCACTTCATCCCATAAAAGAGGAGAACTATGGAATAACATGCAAGCTGATCTCAGAAATGAAAATGAGGAAGAAATAACAGGGAATGGAAAAAAGAAAAATAAGAAGGTGGGATGCCGTAATGGGGTGAAAACTAGGACCAGATCCAAGGCAAATATTGGTCTATCCAAATCTCCGCAGGGACATAAATCCATGAAATGGCATAGGGACTAGGAGAGTAAGCAAAACATAGTTGATGGAAGGCAGAAAACTATACAGGAATCCTTCCCCTAGGTTTCCAAATGAAGGTAATCTGATGGAACATTTGAGTCCTAAATGGTCTCAATAAACAGGATATATTATGGAATCTCATTCAAGACCGTAAGTCGGATATTATCCTTGTGCAGAAAACCAAAATGAGTAAGGAGAAAGTTGAGAATTTAAATTTCTTTAAAAATGGAGGGGTCTGTGGTAGTAGCTCGAATGGGGCCTCTGGTGGGGTGGCTATTTTTGGAACAAGAAAAATATTTTAGGAGATATGATTGATGAAGATGATAATATCATATCTATGAAAGTTAAAAGCATCTCTGAAGGAAAGGAATGGGTAGTCACAAATATCTACACCCCTAATTCCAAAGCTGCTAGGAGTAAATTTTGGGATAAAATCCAGCAAAAAAGAAGATCATTCCCTAAGGACAGTTGGATGTTGATGGGAGATTTCAATACTCCTTTGCAAGGAACTGAAAAATTTGGAGGAACTCAAGCCCAACTAGATAGCAGATCTGATTTGATGGACTTCATCAATGTCAATGCTCTTATTGATATTGATCTCACTAGAGCTTCTTACACCTGGTCTAATCATAGGGATGGAGAAGACCTCATTTAGGTAAGGCTTGACAGATCCCTTATTGCTTATGATTGGATACTTTCTCATAGATGCGCCTTATCATTTCTCAATAGAATTGGCTCGGATCATTATCCCATTTCCTTTGTTGCTGAGTCCATTAAGAGTAAACAGTGCTTCCCTTTCTGGTTTGAGAAAATGTGGATCTCTCACCCCTCTCTGGAAAAATCCATTGCCAACTGGTGGAATATTGATGTGGATAGAACAACCATGTACAAAGTTGCTAAAAAACATAGAAATGTCAAAGATAACATTAAGATCTAGAACAAGAAGGTCTTTGGTGATATTTTTGAATAAAAAAAAAAAGTTGAAGATGGAATTAGAACATATCCAAAACTCAATATAAAAAGATGGTTGTAAAAAGTATCCCAAGGCTAAGGAAGATGAATATATTATTCAAACTTCACAATATTATTTCTAGGGAGGAAATCTATTGGAGACAGAGATCCAGGGCTATTTGGGTGAAAGTTGGGGATAGAAATACTAATTTTTTCACATGACTTCTATGAAACATAAAGTTGTGAATAGAATTTCCAGATTAATTGCTGAGGACAAAATTATTCTTAAGGAGGATGATATTAGGGATGAAGTTGTTAGTTTCTTTTCTCAGCTCCTCACCGGTAGCAAGGAGATTGATTCTGCTAAGCAACAGGATCTGGTTGACATCATCCCCAAGATTATTGATCCTAACCAGAATAAGGCCCTTTTTGTTATCTCCTTTGCTAAGGAAATTTAAAAAATGGTCTTGTCCTTTCAGGGGGATAAGGCTCCGGGATCTGATGACTTCCCCATGTTTTCGCTACTTTAGCAAGAGTTGTTGTCCTTTTCTATTAACAAAGATTTTGATGATGTGTTCCTCTCGAAGAGTAATCCTAGAGGCGACTTCACGGTTGCCTTAGCCTATAAAAACACATTTACCCAAATCAACAACCCAATATGGGGTAAAGTTTGGAATAGAATTCTTATCCCTAAAGTCAACATGTTCTTTTGGCTTGCTACTCACAATAGGATTCTTACTATTGATAACTTGGCTCGAAGAGGTTTTATGTTCCCCAATAGGTGTGAGCTATGTCATAAAGAGGAAGAATTAGTTGATCATCTATTCATCCATTTCTCCTTCTCTTGGGAAATCTGGAGTAAGTTTTGGGTGAATTGGAAAGTTGATTGGGTTATGCACAACAATCTCAAGGAAATTATTTGGCAATGGATCTTTCCCACCAAATTTCCTCTTATCAAGAACCTTTGGTCCTTAATCCTTCCCATGACGTGTTGGGGCATCTAGAAAGAGAGAAATAACAGAATATTTAGGGAAGCTAAGTGCACTTCTCAGGTGGTCTTTGAAAAAGTTTGCAGGGCTATAAAAGAAAACATAAATATTCCTCACAGGAACAACAAACAATGGTTTTTTGCTGATATGAATGATATTGAAAAAGGCATCCTTATTGAATGGAATTTAATCCACAAAGTCTACAGATATGACAATAAGACAAGGAGAGAAAATATTATTTAGAGATTTCTTGATCATGATTGGGTCAAGGTGAATTTTGATGGAGCTGCTAAAGGCAACCATGGGAAGTCCGGTGGGGGAGGAGTCATCAGAAATGCTCAAGGTGTTTGCATTGCTGCTATTGTTTCTCCTTTTGGAGTCCAAAATAATCATGTGGCTGAAGCTCAGGCTATGCTAAAAAGCCTCCAGCTTGCTCAGGGATTCAATTTTTTTAAAAATTGGTTGGAAGGGGACTCCCTCAATATCATTCAGGCTCTTAAAGGTACTAGTTCTTCCTCTTGGAATATTACTAATACTATTGAAAGTGCTAAAAAGTTATTAAATGACTATGTTAGTATTCTCATAACTCATACTCTAAGGGAAGGCAATAAGGTTGCAGACCTTTTACCTAATGAAGGGGTCAATTTAGAGGTGGAGGCTAAATATATCAGAGAGGCCCAATGTAAAAGGGATGTTAGGGAGCAATTATTATTTGATCACATCAATGGTTCAAGTTAAAATCATGATCACCTTTTGGGGTCCAGAATCCAAAGACAAAGATTGGGGGCAAGCGAACTGTCAGTTAATGATTGTTTTTAGGCATCCTGTTTATGATCATTTGTGTGACGGGGATTATAATAATAAGTGTTGGATCTCTGCGGCCATTATTATTTACTTCTTTAAAATCATAGACGGTACTCTGTTCTGCAATCCCAGTATTTTGCTCGAGAGCCTGTGTTTAAGTCTTGGCCTGCAATTTGTGAGATATACTATTAGAGAATTCAACCTGCTGTTCAACATGAGAGGTAACCTAAACCGGAATGAGCCCTCTAGTTACGAGAACTGGAAAAGTGAGCGGAAAGTGTGGAGGTGGCTCCATAGACATGGATTCACCAACTATATGGAAAAGCTGCATGGTAGCAAAAAATCGGTGTCTCAAGGCTTTGCTAAGGGTTGGAACAGCAACAGAGTCACTTTGTTTGGGGAGACCTGGAAGATTGATGAGGATTTGGTTGCGGAGGTCATGATACTTCAAAAGGAGGGCACAAAGTTCTACAGAGACTGAAAGTTTGCTGCTGAAGCGATTAAAAACTTCCCGAAAACTGAGGATGAGAAAGCTCGGCTTGCCAAGCAAGACAACGTTTCTTACTACCTCCCCCAGCAGGTAAAGTGTTTTTGGCAGAAAATGCTAAGGGTTTTGATGGAATTCCTGACTGTTGATGGTAGATTTACTAAAGTCTACAATTATCATTTTGCAATTCTCAATCATTTCTGCCATGGGCTTAAGATTTCTCTGCCCTTTTATTTAGCAGAGGATGAAATTGAAATGGAGGACTGGTCGGAAAAAGATCTTATAAAAGGGGATTTGAAACATCTGGAGGATGTGATTAGAATTGTAAAAGAAAAGACTTAGGTGGATAACGAGATCATCATCAATCGGGTTGCTAAAACTGAGAAGGCATTGAAAAACTTCATGAACCACAGTCTTGAGGTCTTGAGAATCTCGTCTCAAAACATGAATGCCTTGGTGGATCACTTACAAAGGAAAAATAAGAATAAGGATTTGGTAATCATTGATGATATACCGACCTCGACCTCTACTCATCAAATCTCCAGGTGAAGGACCAGGTAGACAACCAGTGATATGGAGACAAAGATGAAAGGCATTCAGCTGAAATAGGAGAACAATGATGTAAGAGAAGCCGCTAAGACCATGATGTTGTTGGTTCAGAATGCAAAGGAGTCTATTAAAGTTTTTATTTGATATGTAATGTTGGAGTTTGGATGCCAGTTTCTCGTTGGCTCTGTGTTGTCCTTTTATCCTAGCTGCTATTTTTTTTTGCATCTTTTTTGTCTAGGTCTTGTCTTCTCTAGTTTCTTTCATGCTCATCCTTCATAATGTAAGTGGGTTTCGGGTCCCTTAAAACCTGATTTTCCTTAATAAAAAATAATTAACCATATAATCAATGCAAAGAAACCATACCACATAACACCATGATTTTGGCATGGAAAACCCAGAAAGGGAACAACCATGGTGGTAAACCTACCCACAGTTAGATGATACTTCTGCAGAAAGTATGTGTTACAAGAGGGGCCTGCACTTGTAGGAAGGCACACTGCCTAGAGCATACTGCTCATTACAAAAGAGTCTCACTGACTATAGAGAGGCTACAACCTTCTCAAGATAAATGGACAACAATCCATAGAGTAAACTGTTGGAAATAGCATCTACCATGCCTAATTACAGTCCCGGTTAAGCTCAATGTCAGAGGACTAAATCCTCTTCTGAATCTAATTCGATCACCAATGATCGATCAACTCCTTTGTCTGAATGATATTACAATATTCGCACATTACATTCCTTGATCATGACCTTTTCAATAACCATGATACTTTACAAAGAGTTTCTACCTCTTATTTATACAAACCTTAAGGCCTAAACCAATTAGGTCGGCCACCTAAAGATATTACAATAATATCATTACATAATTCCATTTACAATGATATGCCATGTCGGCTTAAGACCAAAACAATAATAACAGATCCATAAATCATCTCGAATCATCCCAGTAACATGTAGAGTACACGATAGCATGATACCGATCCATAACCTAGATAGGTACCAGACCTATTCTGGGTCCACCGTGCCAAAGCAATATCTTCAAGCATTTGAAGCATGATCAAAGAACATCTTTAGCATCCTGAAGTCCATGAAGAAGTTGCACCTACACCAATTATGCATCATGTCACAATTCCTCAATGAAAGCTGTGTCGGTAAAGCCTTAAACTAGTGTTGGTAAGGGTTTACCAAAGTGTATGATAACATCCAATTACCAAGCCAATACCAACTGACCAAAACATGTTCATGGAGCATATAACTCATAAAATCCAATATACTTCACTGATCCAAACATGTCGGAAGTGTCAACAGATAATCTCTTCTTTCGGTAACACTAGATCTTCTATCGGTAACCAAAACTTGTCTATCGGTAACCATCCATATCAGCTAGTGTTGACATCAATGACAAAATGTACATCAATGCAACACATAATCAATTCATCCATAATGCCAACAATCTCCCCCTTTTGGAATTAATGGCAACACTAGAGGTGAAAAACATCTAAGTACCAAGAGATTCCAAACAAGTCTCCCCTTGTGGACGACAACCAATGATCAATAGCTCTCCCCCAGTGAATGATATCTTTGTAAGGTTCGGAATGAATTTTCTGATTGTGCCGGTGTAATTGTCTCAACTTCCTGTACCGGTTGAGGCATTATCAATTCAGTTATGATCATTTCCACTGTCGGTTCCCTATCATATGATATAGAATGATTTCTGTATTGTTCATCTACTTTCACATTAGCACTTTCCACAATTTTCTCTGATCTTTTGTTATAACATGTATATGCTTTGCTCTGATTTGAATAACCAAGAAATATCCCTTCATCACATCTAGGATAAAAATTTCCAATTGAATCATCTCTTTTGATATAGCATTTACTTCCAAAAATTTTAAAATATTTAACAATAGGTGTGTATCCAAACCATAGTTCATAAGGGGTCTTACCAGTTTCACCTTTGATGTGAACTCTATTGAATGTGTAAATTGTCGTACTCACTGCTTCTCTCCAGTAGATATGAAGAATTTTGGCTTCCATCATCATAGATCTAGTTGCATTCAAAATGGTTTTGTTCTTCCTTTCAACTACTCCATTTTGTTGAGGAGTCCTAGGTACAGATAGATGTCTCCTGATTCCATTTGTCTCACAATAACCGTTAAATTCATGAGAAGTGAATTCACCGCCATGATCTGATCTTAGACATTTAATTTTCAATCCAGTTTCTGTTTCAACCTTTGCTTTAAAGATCTTGAATTTCTCAAAGGCTTCAGACTTCTCCCTCAGAAAAGTCACCCAAATCATTCTAGAATACTCATCAATAATCTGCATGAAATACCTATCACCTTGAAAGCTTCTAGTCCTTGCTGGACCACATAAGTCAGTGTGAATCAAATCAAGTACATCATTAGATTTATCATGTATGCTCTTAAAATAACTTCTGACTTTCTTACCCAATTGGCATTCCTTACATACCAGATTATGAGGCTTCAAAATCTTAGGTATATCTCTAACTACCTTAGTTGAACCGATCTTAACAATGCAATCAAAATTAACATGAAACAACCTCTTATGCCATAGCCAACTCTCATCAATATGAGCAATCAAACATGTCTTATTACCAGTGTTCGAGTGAAAGATTTTACTTCCTGTCTGAATAATGATTGCAATTTTCAAACCAGTCTTGTTAATGATTTTGCATTTTCTATCTTTAAACTGAAGTTGTAAACCCTTATCAACTAATTGTCCAACACTCAAAATATTATGCTTCAAACCTTCTACATAATGGACATTATCATTATTATGCTTGCCATCCAAAGAAATAATACCTCTACCTTTGATCATACATGCCTTTTCATCTCCAAATCTAACTTGACTACCATTGTATTCTTGCAGGGATAAAAATTTCCTTCTATCTCCAGTCATATGGTGTGAGTATCCACTATCAATTACCCATTCATTTCTATCTTCAACTTTTGTTGCCAAGGCCTTCTCGTCATTTTTTATAGCCGGTTCTGGTTCATCTTCCTTCAAAGCATAGAACGCTCATTCCTTATCATTTCTAGATCCACTAGCAGAGTCTTTTGTTGGTTCATCTCCTTCCTCATTTGTTACTCCTTCCTCATCTTCTATGTAGCATTGTTTACTCTTCTTGAATCTATATATGTTTGGGTTAGGCTTAAAATATTTCTTAACTCTTTCTTCAAACCTTACATTCCTTTCAGGACATCTAGATGCAAAATGACCAATCTTATTACATGCAAAACATTTAAAAGGTGCTTTTCCTTCATACTTACTTCCATTTGGACCTTTAGGTATTCTTCTAGCAAATAAGGCTTCAAGTTGCTCAAATTCTTCATCTTCTTTCCTCATGTCTTCCAATTATTTTGCATATAGGGCTCTCCAATCATTCTTGCTGGTAGATATTGATGATGATGCATGAAAAGCAGGTTCAGACTTTACAACTCTAGAAGATCCAAATTCTTCAAGCTCAAAAGCAGATAATTTCCCAATCAGAATATCTCTGTTGACTGAAGTGTTTTCCATTGTTCTTAACTCATTAATTGCAGTTGCCTTCATCTTGTAAGCTGGTGGAAGGGCTCTCAAGACTTTGGAAACTATTTCATCTTCACTTAGAACTCCTCCACAATATTGAATTCCCATAACAATCTCATTTACTCTTTCCATAAACATAGCTGATGATTTGTCATTCAATCCCATAATCTGCTGATCAGTAAGTGCACACAGGAGGGCTTCTCTAGCTCTGCAATCATTTTCAATATTCTTATCCAGGTCTGCAGGAGTAGGATTCCCAGATGTCGGATCATAAGGTGTGTATCCTTTCTCAGTGATCTCCCAAATATCCTTGCCAAGACATCTAAGATGAGTCTCTAGTCAAATTTTCAATATCCCATAATTTGTTCCATCAAGCTTAGGGATTTCTCTTCTGAAAATAGTTGTCTGTAGATTAGAAGTGTTAGTTGCCATAGGATCTACCTCAAGCAGTTAAGCTTCTACAAAAGAGGACCAAAGTCTTGATACCAATTGTTAGGATAACCGATCAACAACTGAGAGAGGAGGTGAATCAGTTACATTAACAGGGTATAACTTTTAATCCACAATACAACCTTAAACAAATCAAGTATCGGTAAAGAAAAGACAGATGTTGATAGGAACAGATACCGGTAAACAATACAACTTAACAATTAACCCAATAATCAATGCAAAGCAACCATACCACATAACACCATGATTTGTACGTGGAAAACCTAGAAATGGAAAAACCACAGTGGGAAACCTACCCACAATCAGATGATACTTCTGCAAAAAGTATGTGTTACAAGAGGGGCCTGCACTTGCAAGAAGGCACACTGCCTAGAGCATACTACTCATTACAAAAGAGTCTCACTAACTACAGAGAGGCTAAAACCTTCTCAAGATAAATGGACAACAATCCAATAGAATGAAATGTTGGAAATAGCATCGACCATGCCAGATTACAGTCTCGGTTAAGCTCAATGTCAGAGGACTAAATCCTCTTTTGAATCCAATTCGATCACCAATGATTGATCACCTCCTTTGTCTGAATGATATTACAATATTCGCACAATAATTTCCTTGACCATGACCTTTTCAATAACCATGATACTTTACAAAGAGTTTCCACCTCTTATTTATACAAACCCTAAGGCCTAAACCAATTAGGTCAACCACCTAAAGATATTACAATAATATCATTACATAATTTCATTTACAATGATATGCCATGTCGGCTTAAGACCAAAACAATAATAACAAATCCATAAATCATCTTGAATCATCCTGGTAATGTGTAGAGTACACGCTAGCATGATACCAGTCCATAACCTAGATAGGTACTGGACCTATTCTGGGTCCACCATGCCAAAGAAATGTCTTCAAGCATTTGAAGCATGATCTAAGAACATCTTTAGCATCCTAAAGTCCATGAAGAAGTTGCACCAACACAAATTATGCATCTTGTCACAATTCCTCAATGAAAGCTCTGTCGGTAAAGCCTTAAACCAGTGCTGGTAAGCGTTTACTAGAGTGTATGATAACATCAAATTACCAAGCCAATACCAAACAACCAAAACATTATCATGGAGCATATAACTCATGAGATCCAATATACTTCATTGATCCAAACATGTTGGAAGTGTGAATAGATAATCTCTTATGTCACTAACACTAGATCTTCTACCGGTAACCAAAACTTGTCTACCGATAACCATCCATATCAGCTAGTGTTGACATCAATGACAAAACATCAATGCAACACATAATCAATTCATCCATAATGCCAACAGGGATCACCTCAAAAGACCCCACTGTAGCCATCCCATGAGAAAGAAAACAAAAAGAGGAATCCAAAAAGCAAACAAAACCCAGTCCAACCTCTGGAATGGAGAGGACCAATCCCCCAAACCTTGTGCAAGGAAGCAACAATAGAGTGCCTCTCCCACAAGAAAATCTAGCCACAAGGGACCAAACATCACCATAGAAACAAAGAGGATCAGAAGCAAAACCAACCCCATACCATTCCACGTGGGAAGAGAAGGTATAGCATGAGGTGAAAATTCCCCCAAAACCATGTCAGTTGCACCCCTCACAGAACCTACTGCAAACTCCGAAAACCTTTGGACCCCACCAAAGGGGAATACCGTGCACAAGGCATAAGTAAGAACAAAAGCCACAGAGGGGCTTTCTCCCAAACCGTCTGCTGTCTCATCCGGATCTCCCTCATCATCACCCTCGTCGCACTCTTCGGTGGCACAAACCTCAGCACTCCTTCTTGCAAAGCTCCCGTTCCCTTTGCTTCACTATAGTTAATGCATGCCTTTATCATGATAGAACATTTAAAACTTGATCATTATTGTTGAAAGAAAGACATCGGTTTGAATGTTTGACACCTTGATTGCAGACCTGTGGTCAATTACTAAATGTGTTCTCATAGGATTGATGTATCATTTACATTAGTTACATTTAAAATGAGAGAGAAAGAGAGGTTTGTATTTACATACAACTTACACCTTTTCAGATTTAAATTTTGATGAAGACAAACATCAAGGACCACTTTCTTGCTATCATAAAAGCCAATCATTGTAATTCAAAATCTATAGCCGAAAAGATTAGATTGTAGGGGTGTTGGGAAGCCTAGTCCATGGACAAGGGCATTGGGTGCCCCAGTCTCAACAATTTACTCAAGAAAAAGGTCATGAGTAGGGTATTACACCTAGTTTCCAAAATAAGTCCCACAAATAAGCATAATCAGATGTGAACCAGGCATAGAAATCAAAGTGTTAAACCCCACATCTTCAATAGTTAATGCAGCCCTAATTTAGTACATATCTTAGTTAGTTAAATTGAAATGGTGATGGTGAATTTATTCCATTGGTTGTGTCCTTCTACTTACTTATATATATCTTCTTTGATTATGATGAAAATTAAAATAGCTCTAACATGTATTTTTTTCATGTGATGAACTAATAAGTAATAATCAATAATTTCTTATGCATATATGAAGTATTGAATATGGATTGAATTTTTGATTCCTTGGAATTGATGAATAATTAATTTATGCATAGGGATATTGGAATTTGGATATTAATTAATATGATATTAAGATAATCCAATTGAATTTCTCATTGTATAATGCAAGAAAGAGGGTGTGCAAATAAAAGAAAGAAGAGAGAAATATACCTGATCAAACACCCCATTAATATTTTGTAAGGATAACCTATGTGCTATAAATGGGAATGAAAAAATATAATTATCATGCTTATGGGATTCTTATATTAAGGTTCAAGTAGATATAATTTTAAGTCATATAATGAAAAGGGGGCTTAAGGTTTGGAAATCATTGGGTTATGTCAAAACTCATATGGGTCTTTGTATTGGTGTTCCTACTTCCACTACAATAATGTTTGATGAAAAGAGACCTTCTCCTCATAAAGGAAAAAGGTTGAAACCTTAATGGATATTCTTGAATTAAGAAATGTTACCTTTGATATGAAACCCCTATCTTCGATTCTTACACAAGGATTGATGTTGCTCGATTGGTATTATGACATGCCTTAATCATGGAGGAACTTGTAAAACTGGATCTAAAGTATTTATTACTCAGTTTTTAGCATAATTTTTTTTTTTGATAATTAAACTACTAGTTTGGCCCAGTCCCTTGCATTAATATAAAAATAAAATCACATCATTGTGAAATCCCTTCTGAGATAGAGTTTCTATTGACATATTATAAAATTGCTTGTAAGAAGATATGGTTCGTAAGCATTAAAGTTTATAGATATTTGTTCACCATCTAATACTACCTACCATATAAGTCTATTCTCAATTTCCTTTACTATCTACCTTGTTAAGCCTACTAAAGAAACTTATAGGACATTATGCTAAAAACCTCAAAACAAAGGGGCTTTTCTAACATCTCTAACCTTTAGTACTATCCTCCATTTTTGCATTCTCCATGGGGCTTCCTGTTTCCATATTGTTTCAATGACTCTGTAGCTCCAAACCTTCCATCTCCATGAACTTTGCTATCTAGTTCGGCTCTAGATTCACCACCACATTTGTCGAATTTAGAAGGAAATTTAGATTCATCACTGCTTTCTCCCTATGGTCCTGATATTCCATTTCATGATCGAGAAGAATAATTGGCAATTTTTTGATATCCTCTCCCTTTTTGTCAAAATGATGCAGAGAGTCTTGGAGCTTTGTTTGTTACACCTTCTTGAGTGACTTGTCCTACTCAACCCTACAACTACTCAATTCCTTCCTATGGCACTTTGCAGGGGTTATGATAATGAGACCTCCTAGGTCTAAACCTTCTTTACTTGCCTCCTAGGTATAGCCAATTGTTTCTGGAAAATCAACTCCACTCCTTGAGGTGGCCACCTTAGTTACTCATACACTCCTCTCCTGGGCTCCAACCACTCCTACAAGGATCTTAACACACAATCACTTCCTATGGTTTCCTAATGCATCTACAAGGTGTCTTCAATGTATTTGGAGGTTTGAGGCTCACCAAATCCATCGCCTTGGCTTCCTAACCCTTCTAGGTCTCTATCGGCACCAAAATAGGCCTAATTGCATTAGCCCTCCCTATGAGGTTTTAGGGGTTTAATTTTTGAAAGTCCCAAACAAGCCTAGAAATAAATCATCGATTTGAGTACCCTTTTGGAAGTTACAAACAATACTAGAAAAGTGCATTTGGTTTATCTGTACAAGTGGATTTTCCAATGTTGCACTATTTTGAAGGGTTTTAGGCCTAACCGGTGAATTGGCAAGATGGGTCTAAAACTCTTCACCAGTCAAATCTCATGCTCCAATAAATTTGGGAACCTTCAAGGGAAATCAAAGGGATTTCCATTCATGTGTCACTTGGTCCTGCACCAATCCCCATGTTCTCATAAATCACACCTTTCTTGTTGTCCTAACTCACCTACTCCCAGCAATGAGCCTAGGGCTTCATTGTTTCTCCTGCTCCTGCACTTGCAACACCACATGCCTTACTATAAACCTATGTACAGACCCTAACCTAGCATTCTTAGTGATTTCAATAGGTTTCATCCAAGAATGCCTAGGTTAGAGCCATTTCTTGCTCTTAAACCCTACTTGCAAGGGTTTTGCTCCTAGTTGCAAAGAATGGAGGTAATCTCTACAACTTAGGACAATAAAAACTGAAAATAAAATTTAGGAAGACAAATTAAATGAATACCCATAATTACAATGGATTTACACCATCTAGTCCGTACTGGACTGTACAAAACAATGAAAATAAGAGTAAACTATAAAAAATCGGTGGAAACAAGGTTGCTTCACATACCAAAAACTTGCTCTTGCATTTCCAAACCTCCAACACATACAATGAAGTGAATTTTTGCTTATATGCTCTTGTTCCAGTTGGTTCAACCAACTTTTAATGCCTAAATCCAAAAATGCAACTTTTACAAGAAATTGCAAAATGTTGCTCAGCAACTTTTGACAACTTTTGGCTCCAAGATGCAACTTTGAATTCTAATGCATTTTAAGACTCCTGAAGGTCCTCTAACACCCTAGAAGACCTAAACACAACACAATTGAACCCTAAAACATGAATACATTCATCTAGAGTACTTTACCTGTGAACTACCTAAGCATCTCACTTCTCAGGTTGTCAGCATCTTGGACACAATTGACTCAAACCAAAACTTGGACAAGTCAACCATGGCTCTAATGAGTCCTCAATGGTTGTTCCATTATGGTGCAATAGGTGATGTGATATCAATATGAGGAGATGAAATACAAGGCTCAAGAATGGGGTCACATGTGAGAATCCCCATATTCAAGTATCCAAAGTTCTCCTCAAAATCTGAACCATCACAAGAAGTGTGATCATCATGTATAGAATCATCAAATGTGAAATCATCATCATCAACAAAATCTGAAAAGGAGTATAACTGAGATGCATGATCAACCACCCCAGTCGCAATGATAGCTCTAGTCTCCAAGTCTCTAATGAAAACTGAGTCAGGTGTGAACTCCACAACCCTCTTAGTTGCGCCATGTGCGATTTGATAGATAGAAAGGAGATTGTTTGTCAAGTGGGGTACACACAACACATCATTGAAGGAGTTATCCCCAATGTCAATAGATCCTTTCCCAATCACATCCATGTATGTATGATTGCCCATTAAAATCTATTGCATGGTGCAAGGCTCAAAAGTAGAGAACATAGACTGCGAACATGCCATATGATGAGAAGCCCCTGAATCTAGAAGCCATCTCTCTGAATTATGACTAATAGTAGCACATAGAGCTTTTCCTTTTCTTGTTCCAAAAGAGTGAGTCTTCCCACTTCTAGAAGCCATGAATGCTTGCCCTTTTCCTTTTGAATGTGAGGAAGTGGAAGTTGATGAATCATCCTTCTTGTAGACTTTAGGCAAATCAATGTTATGCTTTTTTATGATATGTGTAAGCTCATCAATCTTCTTAGAATGGCAACGATGCTCCTCATGACCAATCTTTTTACAATAAGCACAAGTAGGTCTCTGCCTCTTTGGTGAAT
The DNA here is from genome assembly GCF_030272615.1 of Cryptomeria japonica. Classification (NCBI taxonomy): domain Eukaryota; kingdom Viridiplantae; phylum Streptophyta; class Pinopsida; order Cupressales; family Cupressaceae; genus Cryptomeria; species Cryptomeria japonica. Next base: position 189,140 of record NW_026728871.1, read on the forward strand.
TATCTCTCTTGGAAGAGGATGAATCTCCTTGTTGTGGAGAAGATGGTGCTTTTCCCTTAGGCTTTGATTGCCATTTCTTCTTGTTTGAGTTGTCCTTTCCTTGATTTCCTTTGTTCCCTTGATTTTCCGCTAATGCTTGAGACTTAGAAGCCTTAAGAATGCCCATTCTTATCAACTTAGTTTGTTCCATCATCAACATTTCATTGAAAGCATCAAATGTAGGCATTTTGTAGCTTGAACCCATTGTCATCCTATGGGTTTGGAAACTAGAAACAAATGCTGCATATTCTTGTGGAAGCTTGCCTATCAAGTTGAATATCAATTGAGTATCCTTCTTATCAATGCCACAATCTTTGAGTTGTGCCCTCAACTCATTTGCCTTAGTGACATAATCTTGTATAGTATCAAAGTTCTTGGGATCTAACATGGTGAGATCACTATCAATTTGATATCCCCTAATCTCATCAACTTGACCATACAAGTCTTGAAACTTTTGCCAAGCATCCTTGATTAGAGTACATTTCTCAATAGGAAAAATGAGATCCTTTGATACATACTTTCTTATGGTACCAATTGCCATGATATTTTTAGTGAGCCAATCCAAGTGACCAACTGGATCAACCTTAGGATCAGCGGGAGCAACAATAGTTCCATCAATGTAATGAGTGAGTCCTTTTTCCATAAGTTTACTCCATGCATCAATTTTCCAAGTAGCATAATTATGAGGAGTTAAGAGAGGAAACTTAGAAGAACCCATAGCAGCAAAAAGGAAGGAACACAAGAGCACAAAAGCACAAGATACACCCCCCACCCAAATTCAATCAATCAAAGTACCCCCCCCCAAAGTGATGATTTTGGCACTTTATACTTAGTGTGATTACAATGAGCCAGTTGCAAAACAAGGCAAAGTGGACTTATGATGCAAATTTTACAACTTCTCAAATGAGATACAAGAGACTTCAATCAATAGTGTAATGAATCTAACTGAGATTCAAGCAAATATACAAGTACCAAGAGAGCCAAAAATGGCCAATATCTGAAAGTACAATTTCTACTTACAATGGCATCAATCTGATAGCATCATGTGAAAGTAGACGAAAAAATAGGCACTTTCAAAAAAAAAAGGCACCTAAAAAGGAGGTCGTATGACCCTAAACGAAGCCTCTAAAGTTGCAAAAACTGGGATTACTCAGGTACAGTCACCAAAAATTGAATTTTCTGAAAATCAGTGAATCAAAATCAAAAAAATTCTTCACCACTATGGAGAGCACGAAATTCTAGCCCATTTCAAAAAAAATTGCACCCAAAAAGGAGCAAAAATGAGCAAGTTATGGCCATTTGAAGTTGAACTGCAAAATCAAAAAGCTCAATGAGAGGGGCCTGCAAAATTTTTGAAAAATGATGATGTGGCGCTGATGTTATCAATTCACTGTGTTAAATTTGACGGCCGTATGACCGTAGCAAAAACTTCGTCTCCCCGCTGACTGGGCGTCCGTACTATAAGGACTGCTGACTGTGCAGGCCGTACTGTACGGATTTGCTGACTTGGCGGTGTGTGTCAGCTCTATGTGGCAGATGATGTGGTGGATGACTGTGTGTACGGGTTTTACCCGCGGGCCAGTGGCGGAGGCGAGGCCGCCTATTTTGGTGGTCGTCGACGGAGGGAGCGGCCGGAGCCGAGGGGCCAGCGGAGTCTATGTCCCGGCTGGCGGGAGGGGGCTGTGGTTGCCGGAGAGGGGAAGTGGTCCGGACGGCGGCGACGGGGACGGTGGGTACCGGCACAGGCGGTGGCTGGTACAGGCACGAGCGGAGCATGGTGAGGATGGGACGGTCAGTGCTGACAGCGACAGACGGGAGGATGAAAGCCAAGGTGGCCGATGAGAGGAAGGGGTCGCAACTGAGGACACCAGAGGTGGCGGCGGCACGGGCGATGTGGACCGGTGCTGCAGACCTGCAGGGTATGGCAGGTCACAGGGGGGGTCAAAATAGGCCGACTTTATAACCAAAATTCATGGAAACATCCTTCTGGATGCAATGGCGGGGTCGGATCTGGTCTAGGACGCCTCCAAAAGATGCTGCTCTTCAGATCTGCCTCTTGACATCGCAAAAATGCCTCTTCAAGATGAATCAATGAAACCCCAATGGCTCTGATACCATGTGAGATTTTGCCAAGATCAAGAGCTCAATGAAATGTACAAAATAGAGACACAATATAGGACAAGAGTAAACTGTATTCTTATCAATAGAAAATGATCAATAATATCAATTTACATACAATGTAGATGAGCTTGCTTATATAGGCAAGGCTAGGGATGGGTCAGTGCAAGAAGATGAGTCCACTTTTTGGCCAAAAAGTGGAAGTGTTTTCCCTGATTTTTAGATTTTGTCTCATTTGAGCTTAAATTTTGAAATACTTAGAGATTGAATCTTGGAAAAAGTCATTAATATAAAAGATAGCCCTCTGAGTGTACTTTCCAAATATATAATTTATTTTAATACCCACATAATAAAAAATAACTTTTTAAATGGAGTTCTAAAAACTATGTTTTAAAAATGCCTGTTTCAGGACCATACCATGCATGTGTACGACCCACACTTTTTGATACAATTAAAATTATTTTCTCAAACCATTTTGGGAAATGGTTTGTAACACATTGAAGATTGATGAGCATATTTTTCTGTATTTTTTTTTCTATTATTATTTTTTAATTAAGTTTTTAATGGCCGTAATTATCATTTTAAAAATTTGACGTGTACGACCCACATAATTTGATGTAAACTTAACATTTTTTGATTTTTTTAAAAAAAAAATACAAAAGAATTTTGTGTAGATTGATGACATATGATTTTTTTTCCAAAATTCTTTAAAATAAAAAAGTTATTAAATTAACAAAATTAGTTAATATTTCAAATTTATGGACCCGATTTAGTATAAATTAAATGAAAAATAGTTAAAATAATCAATTTTTAAATAAATTTACATATTTAGAATCTAGACAGTATAATCTGAAATGGGTTTTAATTTCGTATAAAAATTCTCTGATTAGAGGCACGTAAACTATTTCTAAAGTTCATATTTGTGCTTTCATTCATGGAGGTTTGAATTTGCAGGTCCATGTCTCAGGTGTGGCCATCCCAGGCCTATCCTGGGCCTAATCCCGAGCCAAGTGGCGGGTTGTGGAATCAACTTCCACAAAACGAGCCCCCGTTTTCAAACAAGGGCGGCTTGAAGGAAAAAAAGGAAAAATGCCATTTAGAAACGGGGGCCCGCTTTTAAACAAAACGGGCCCTCGTTTCTAAAAACCGGGCCCCCGTTTCTAAAAAACGGGCCCCTGTTTCTAAAAAATGGGCCCTCGTTTTGTTTAAAAGCGGGTCCCCATTTTAGAACAAAACGGGGGCCCATTTATTTTTGCTTCGAACCCCCATTACCTTTCAGCTCGGAAGCCCGAAGCACAAACGGGCCCCCATTTTTTGAAAACGGGCCCCCGTTTATAAGAGCGCATTTTCCAACGCGCAGACTTCCGCAAATTTGTGACTCATTACCTTGCACTTGCCCGGATATGTGAGCACACAAACATGACATGTGGCTCAATAAGAAACAAGGGTAGGTAGGAAATAGGTGTGGGTAGGTAGGAGAAATAATATAATAGTCCACATGAGGTGGATCACCCACTGAATGTGGAGTGTAACAACAAGATCAACACCATAAAAGGTGGAATTTCTCCTACACACACTATCCCAATGTGGCACAAACACCCAAGTGTCTCATACCCAAACTATTATGAAATGCATTTCCTAAGTAAACTTAAGTAAGTGTAATAATATCCAAGATGAATAATTATTTACACCAACACCTTATTCTTTTTTTTTCTTTTCCTTTTTTTTTTATGCCATATGGTTTCTTTATAATGGGCTCAATGTTGGACCTCAATCTCTCAAAGTATTCCAAATAGTAACATAATTTATCACAAGAAAACTCACAGAAAGCACACAATTTGGCTAAAAATTTTCTAAGAAGTCTACCAGAAATAGATTGTATGTTTTTTTATAATTAGAGACTCATAATTTGAATTACTATTGGACTTGGATTAATCTACTAATAATTTTTTAGTATTAACATTTCTTTAGTTGAAAATTAAATTTAAAATGTAATTAAAATAAAAACATTACATTGAAAACTTTTCGCTTCACTTGTTGATCAACATTAGTCAATTTTTAGTCTCTAATTAAAATAGTTGATAAATTTTAACAAATGATGGGTATGTACTTGTTTCTAATTTGGTATTTACTGTTTTGGTCATCTACCGTGTTGGGTGAATGCATTTTCCTAAATTGTGTCATATTAAAAAAACTCTAATTTACAGCCTTTAGGCATGACATGCAATGCATTCGAAGCTTGATCTCTTCGCATTATATAATTTTTAAAAGCTAATCTTTGTTCATATTTTGATTGATGTTTTTTACTCTTTTTTGATTAGTTGTTGTTAGTTAGAGTATTATAGTTGAAGGAATTCCTGAACTAAGTAGGAGAATACCACATAGTTTGTAAGCGATTTGTAATAGGAAACTAGTAATATTCATCACGTGATAACAATTGCAAGCTCAAGAAGACGAACAAGGCATTGACTTAAAACCACTAGTAATTTTATTGTTGGGGAGAAGGAGAATATAATTTGAAAATTTTACATGTTTTATCATTCAGCTAGGTAATTGAAGATTTTTGAGAGAGATAAAATTGTTATTATTAGGTTTCTAATATTTTCAAATTTTGATTTCCTAGAACTTTTGAATGTCGAAGAAGAAAGATTCATTAAATCTTGATTACTTTTCCCAAATGAAAATGTTTTGTTGCACACCTAAATTATTTTTTAAGTTAACTACAAAGGTGACTTGTTTTTCTATAGGTAAGATATGCTTATAACTTTAAGTGCTTAAAGGGAAGTACAAATTATATAATTTGAACTATGACTCTAAAATTTTATTTGAAATGGGGTGGGTTTTGTTGTTCACTAGTTTCAGCAAATAATTTTTTTCAATTCAGTTTATTCGGGGCTTTGGTTGATATGATAATTTCAATGTGTTGTGGTGTGCTTAATATGTTTAGTTAAGTGTGTAGAACATTATGTAGATAGTGAATTTGTTATTTAATAGGCAAGTAATTTTTGGAAGCTTGGTCCAAGGTTTATTAAGAAAGATTTTTTATTTTTTGATTATTTCTTCCTATTTCAATGTTTTTTATAATTTGTTTGTTCTAATGAATTT
>NW_026728871.1:194901-218581 GCF_030272615.1 Cryptomeria japonica
ATGGAGTCCAAAGAACTCTTCAGGACATAGGGATTGGTTCCCCCCACCCTATCAAATGAAAGTCATTTCATGGAATATTAGGGGATTGAATCATCCCCACAAGCATGATCTTCTATGCAACCTGGTTAGAGATCACAAGCTGGATATTTTTCTTGTTCAAGAAACCAAAATGTTTGCGTGTAGAGTGGAAAAGATCAAGTTGGTTGTTTTTGGGGAGTGTGGTACTCATTATGTTGATACTGATGGGGCTTCTAGTGGTATTTCCACTTCGTGGAATCCTAGACGGCTCTCAGGTAAGGTTGTATTTACCTCTCCTTATCACATTACCACTATATTTACTAGTCTTGGATCATCTCTAATATTTATGCCCCAAATGGAAAAAATGCTAGAAAGTTGCTCTGGTCCTCAATCATTAATGCTAGAATGGCTTTCCCAAATGAAAAATGGATTCTATTAGGGGATTTTAATACCCCTTTTTCTAGTATGGAAAGGCTGGTGGAATACCAGTTTCAGATGATAGTAGGCAGGACTTGGTGGATATGATCAATTAATCTCTCGATTTGTTAGACCTTGATATCCTTGGAGCTAAATTCACTTGGTCCAATAGAAGAAGTGGGGAGGACCTCATCCAAGTCAGACTAGATAGAGGTATTATTTCTCCTAACTAGATTTGAAATGCTTCATGTAGATTAAATGTGTTATCCAGAATTGGTTCTGACCATTTTCCGATCTGTCTGAATATATCCCCTTTGAATGGGAGAAAGGCTTTTCCCTTCAGGTTTGAGAAGATGTGGCTTTTGGCTCTAGATATTCATGACAATATATCTAATTGGTGGAATGTTGGCATTCAAGGAACTGTGATGTTTAGAGTGGCTAAGAAGCTAGCCAATATTAAGTCCAATATCCAACTCTAGAATAAAGTTTCCTTTGGCAATATTTTTTAGATTAAAGATAAGCTTAAGAAAGATTTAGATGAGGTTCAATCTCATATTCAAGTTGTGTGGTATGACCCTATGGTTATGGATAAATAAGTTGAGTTACTTACCGCGATTCATGATATCATTTCTAAGGAGGAGGAATTCTGGAAGTAGAGGTCCAAGGCTCTATGGCTCAAGTCCGATGACAAAAACACAAAGTTTTTTCATATGACTACCCTTACGCATAGGGCCTCTAATATAATCAATAAAATTTTAGGGGATCACGACTGGATTGATAAGCAGGAGGAATTGAATCAGGAAGCCATTAGATATTTCTCCACTCTTCTTTCAAATGATGGTCCCCTTGATGTTAATGCTCAAGATGAGATCCTTCAGGAGTTTAGAAGCACCATCTCCCATGACATAAATAAGGAGCTAACCAGAATCCCTTCTCTTGATGAGATGAGAGATACAATTTTTTCCTTTGAAGGTAATAAAGTCCCTGGCCCTGATGGCTTCCCTATTCTTTTTTTTTCAAACTTTTTGGTAGATTATTGGTTCGAATGTTGTGGATGCTACTAGAGAGTTATTTGGGTCCAAGTCGCTTCTTAATGAACTGAATTCTACTCTTTTTGTCCTGATTCCTAAGAAACCTGATGCAAGTTCCTTTCAGGACTTTGGACCAATTAGTTTATGTAACTGGATCTATAAAATCTTTACCAAGATCATTGTGTGTAGGCTTAAAATTTTGCTTCCCTCTTTGATTTCGAAGCATCAAAATGGTTTTGTTCCTGGTAGACAGATTTTGGATTCTATTATTGTTGTCCATGAGAGTATCCATTCCTTGTCTATCAATAAGAAGTCAGGCTTCTTGTTGAAGTTGGATCTCCTTAAAGTGTATGATTGGGTCAATTGAAATTTTTTGTTTAAAGTGCTCCAAGCTTTTGGTTTTGGTAACCATTTCATCCAGCTTGTCAATCAATGTGTTACCACTCCCAAATTTTTTATTATGGTCAATGGTTCGGCATCTGGTTTCTTCTTGACGTCGAGGGGCATTAGATAGGGGGATCTTCTATACCCATACCTCTTTATTCTAATGAGTGAATCTTTCAGAAAAATTATCCAGAGAAATGTCAGGAAGAGTAATTTGAGGCGTTTGCGGCTTTCATGTCAAGCTACTATTTTCTCCCACCAGGAATTTGTTGATGATATGATACTGATGGGAGAAAGTTTAATTAAAGAAGCAAATAATATTAAGGTTATTCTGGATACTTATGAGAAAGGATTGGGGCAAAAATTCAGTCTCTCTAAAAGCTCCATATTCTTCATGAATACTCCTGAGCATAGAAAAATGAAGATTGCCAATATCCTAGGATGTAAGATGGGTGTCCTCCCTGATTCGTATTTGGGTCTGCCCTTGTGTGTGGGACCTCCCTTGGACTCTTTCTGGTCTATTTTGGTTGATAGATTTCAAAGGAAGTTGGCTAGTAGGAAAGGGGATTCGCTAAGCCAAGTGGGTAAACTTTAATTAAATAAGGCTTCGCTTCATAATCTCCCTGTTTATGCTATGACTCTATTTAAAATCTCGGTCAAATTTGCTAATAGAATGGAAAGTATTCAGAAGTGCTTCCTTTGGTCGGGTTCTAATTCCAAGAGTAGGCTTCACTTGGTCGCATGGGATCAGGTTTGTTTGCCTAGAAATCATGGAGGCCCAGATATTAGACATCTGAGAGACTTTAATAGAGCTTTAATGGTGAAGCAGCTATGGAGATGTCTAAAAGAGAACAATGAGTGGATTGATATTTTTAAGGACAAATACCAAATTCATGGCTTCCAAAGAATGCTGGAAAATTATTCCCTCCTGACTTCTATTTCAGATTTGTGGGATAACTTCTTCAGATCCTCTTCAATTATTTCTCAGGGAAGCCGATGGGTTATGGGAAATGGTAGAAATATAAGGTTTTGGATGATTGGTGGAAAAGAGAGGGACCTTTGTCTAATTTGGCATGGGCTTCACAATTCAAAGAGAAATGCATTAATATGATTGGATCTTGGGTTGTGGATTACATCAGTAATGGCATTTGGGTGGACCTCAGAACCTTGGATGCTTCTCTATCTCCGTTGTTTTCCTGGTTGAACCTGATCATCATTCCTTCTTCTCTAGTGGGAGATGTGGTTATTTGGAATGGCTCTTCCTCGAGGCATTTTCAGGTGGCAGATGCTTTTAGAATCATCACCAGGTCTTTTTCTCCTCCCCCCTTTTGGGCTGGAATTTGGAATAATCTCTTAATTCGTAAAGTCAATATCTTTTTCTAGTTATTCATTCAAAACAAGATTGCTACCATTGATAATCTCTTTAAACGTGGGATCCCCATCACTAATAGATGTTTTTTATGTAAAGAGGAAGCCGAAAATGGTGATCATTTTCTCTTACATTGCTCCCTTGCTAGGGACATCTGGGCCTTCTTTTTCAACGTATGGAATTGCAATTGGGTCTCCTCTAATTCTGTCTAGAACTTCTGGTTCCAATGGAAGTGCCCTTATGACAATCATGCGATTGGTATTCTATGGAACTTATCCCTACCTCATATTTCTTGGGGTTTGTTGAAGGAAAGAAACAATAGGGTCTTCAGAGATTTGGAGTCCAATTCTCTTGTGGTGGCTATCAGAATAAGGAATGCTATTAAGGAAAATTTTCTTAATTGTTGTCCTGGTAGGAAATATTATCCCCCTCTTGAGTCTTGCCACGAGGAATGGGATACTATCAAGCGATAGCAGATAAGCTGGAATATATCTATCCCTTTATAAGATCAAACATACTAGAGAGAATGTTTCTTGGAATCCGCCCCTTTCGGGGTGGATCAAAATTAATATCGATGGGGCGGCCAAAGGTAATCCTGGGTCAGCTGGCTGTGGGAGAGTGGCGAGGAACCATTTGTGTTTGCTAGTCTCCGTGGTGGTGCTCCCTTTAGGCACCCAGAATAACCATTTTGCAGAGGCCAACACTACCTATATTGGGCTACTCATGGAGAGCAAGGAGGGGTTCAAGCGGGTCTGGTTTGAGAGTGATTCGCTTAATATCGTCAAATACATTAAGGGGTGTATGGTGCCTAGCTAAACTATCTCAAACTTAATCAAAGATTGTCTTGAAATGATAGCCAGCCTGGAGGATTTTAAGATTTTGTACGTTTTCCAAGAAGGAAACAAACCAGTGAATCATTCGGCTAACTTGGTGATGGGAAACGTGGCGGTTAAATGGTGGAGAGGAGAGGAAACTTTCTCGAAAACCTTGTGCGACTTGGCAAGAAATGATGCCAAGATCTATGAACTTCCAATGAAATTTATGACAAAATATTATGATGGGACGGGAGTCGTTGGGGTGGTATTTCAAATTATTACCACTTTGAGAAGTGTAAGAACAATTAGTTTTCCATGTTTATGGTTTTCTTTCCTCCTTGTTTTTCTAGAATGTTTGTTTTATTCGAGCTTCAGAATGGGAGGTGAGAAGAATAGGTTTGAACCCACAACCTATGATAAATGGCAGAAGAACAAGGAGGTTTCAGAGGAAATATCTGATGGCAAGATGGTTCCTTTTTTGAAAAGACTGCATGGTCATTCGGCAATTGTTACGAAAATATTTGTCAAAGGGTGGAATAAGGGTGTGTTGACTGCCTTTGGATCAGAATTTCAAGTTGATGAAAATATGGTCACCACTGTTGCGGGCATGGATATGAAAGGCAAAAAATTCTATAGAGACAGGAAGTCGGGTGAGGAGTCTATTGCTACCTTTTATGATAAAGAGAAGGAAAGACATGGTTATGAAGATGGCCGACGATGGATATAACAGGAAAGAGATTATTTCCCTCTAGGCTAATATGGACAAATTTATCATGAGATACATCACCCTGGATGTTAGATATACTAGTATTTTTTCTCATCATTTTACTATCTTAAACCATTTTAGGCATGGTAGATTGATTTACATTCCCTTTTATCTAGTTTCATCCTTGGAGAATAGTTTAGTTAAACACTCTAAAAATCAAGATAACCTTGTGATTCATGAAGGGCTTATCTTGTTGATTATGAAATATGCCAAGGCCCATGAAGTGAAACCCTCCCCTAAGGATAAAACCCACATTTCCTCTTCTAACCCTATGTACAGTTGGTTTCTGATATAGAAATGGAAGAGGATGATAATGGTATGGCCATGAACTGGTGGGATATCAAGGATATGGAGGACCCTAAGTATAAACCAAAAATGAAAGGGGATTTTATGGTGACCCCGGGAACTCACAACAATAGGAAAACCAATCCCCCAAGGTGGGCAGATAGTAAGTTTAAATCTAGCAACAAGCAAATGCAAGACCTGGATCCTCCCACCAAAAAGAAATCAAAACTTACCAAATCTAGTGGGTCCAAAGCCCTGCACCATGAGATTAAGTTAGACATCCCTATCAAGGTGGGTGATGAGAAATAGGGGAGTGCGATTAAGAAAAATAAAGGCGAGATAAAGGAGGAGAGGGTGATGAGGAATTTGCTATTAGAGGCTACCAGAAGTCAGGAGCAATGTTGGAAGTGGGTGGAGAAGGAGATTGGATCCCTAAAAGATGGGATTAAAGGAATTGTTTACATGTTCACGAAATCCCCTAGGCCCAACAAGTCTGAGATGATCATGAGTATGATCCAGAAAATTTTGCAGGATGTTGAAACCATGAAGGTCAACCAAGAGCGCAGAATTGAGAAGCTCGAAGAGGATGTGAGTGAGATCAAGGAAAACCTGAACAATCTGGTGGAAATCAATAGGCAGGCAACGAACAATAGCACTGATGGTTTGGAGAAGATTAATTCCATGATGATTGATTATAGAACCAGGACCATCACCAGTTACCCTCCCAGGGGTGAAAAGTAGAAAAAGATTGCTTCAGAGGCTGGAGAGAGTGTTGCTCCTAGGAAAATTAGTTCGAGTCCATTTACTAGAACCAGGAGTCAGAGCCAGGACCAGGGAACCTCAATTCTCATCATGGAGGACTTGGAGAATATTAATAGGAGTATTATTCAGAAAAATACTGATTTGATGCACTCTCTTAGTTGAGTGTCTGGTCCTATTTTTTGGTTCATCTTTTTTGTTTTTTGTTGTCGGTCTGTGTGGGGCTCATCCCCTGTTCTACTTAGTTTTTTGGTCTGTAATACTTTGGGTTTCAGGTCCCTGTAAAACCCGTTTATCTTTATTAAAAACATAAGGAAACTTAAATTAATTACAAAGAAGCACAGTTCATTGCAATTAAAAGAAAACATTAATAAATTCAAAGACTCATAAATATCCTCTTTATTCCTTCAATTTCAAAATATGAGTTCACAAACTCAACACCTCTATACAATAAAAATGCATAGTAAAGAAAACTATACTGCCCCTTTCTCCTTTTCTCTCCACCCTTTTTCTATCTATCATTTTATCTATTTATAACTAAAGTTTGTTCCGTTTTCAAAAATAGTGTTTAAAAGTAATGGTCTTGAAAACGACTTCTCTAAAGAATATTTTAAAACAAAAATTATCAAATAAACCCTATTCATGAACCATTAATCTCATGCTCCTTCTTCTTCATTGGGCACTGGATTGAGTGTTGCAATCTAATGGACAATCATGTCCGCTTTCCTTTGTTCTTCAATCAATACCCAAAGGACTTCAATAAATTTATCTTCATCAAGTATAGTTGCTCGAACGTAGGCACTCATGTCGAGAAGGATATCTTACTGCAAATACTCGACATTAGGTTGGATCAGGGGGGTTTTTCCTTTGATCACCATCCTTGATGTTATTTGAAAATATTATTTATTAGGAATCCTCTGTATAGAAAGCTCTCCCTATAGATGTCGCTTGTGAGTCTCAGCCTGCTCCACGATTTTCTCTAACAGGGTAATAACTTTCTATATTGGCTGAAGTCGGTATGCTCTTTCCATGCAAAAGACCGTAATTATTGGATGATATCTTCCTGTTCCATTTCTAGCCAATTCAACTCTGGGTTTCAAAATGAATACTCATCATCATGAGGTAAAACCATTTTAACAAGGACAACTCATGATAGCACATGCTCCTTTAGTAGTTTTCAAAAGGTGGTGTATTAAATTTTGTCTACAAGGGTGATAATATCAAGTGCTACAACACATGTTGTCACCTTTATGTGTTCGCAACTGCTTAATCCTTTCTTTAATGATAAATCTTCCTAATCAACTTCTCAAAAAATGGGTATAGCATGTTGGCACGACAGGTAGAAGATGGTAACGACAGAAATGATTGCCTTCGTAGAGTAGATAAACTCGAACAATTTATGTCAGCGGCTAATTATAACATGTTCCCTGTCAACACTCGTATCGTCACCTCAGTAAGCCTATTGCATCCATGAGAAATGTGTCAGCTTCTAAGTCAGGTGGTGGTCCCTCCTTGAAGACTTCATGAATTAACACAAGCATATCGGGAAATTGGGTAGAATCACAACCTACGAACTGCTTCAAAAATCAATCAGAAACGGAAGTTTCTTGGATCTTCATGAATAGCGATCGATCTTTTGTGATTTCTCGCAATCATGTCAGGTGATCAGGAGTTTTCAAAACTTGGGAACCCCATGACATGATCAATAAAGCAAGGGACCAGCTACTTAGTGTTGAAAATTCAAAAATATGTGACTCGAGAGCCACATTATTGAAGAAGATTAAGGGAGTCCTAAGCGCATACAAATTTAAGAAATAGTAGCAAAATTTAAATTTTATGGGTAACAGAGGGCAAAGATTGATATCTAGAATTAGGGTGGGCAGTGAGGGAGCATAATAATTCACTATTTTCATTATTTATTAAATAATAAAAAATATTTATTATTTACTATCTATCAAATGGAAGCCACCAAAGTCAGGATTTTCTAAACTAAAATTTGACGGGCTTCTAGAGGAAATTTGGTCCCATCAAGGCTAGGTCGCATTATTAGAAACAACAAGGGGCAATTCATTGTAGCCTTGGCCTCTAAAATTCCATAAGACACTAATAGCATGGTAGAGACTTTAACTTCATACAAAGGATTAAATCTAGCTTTGTCCTGGCACATTGTTAAAATACACATAGAAGGAGACTCTCGGGTTATTATTAATGCTCTAAGTTCTAAACAAGTTTCAAATTGGAGGCTTCATTATATCTTTTCAAAGATTTGGAAATTACTAGAGAATTTTGATGATTATGCAGTAGCACATTGTTATAGAGAGGCAAACAGTTTGGCAGAACATCTTGCCAATGCAGGGGTACACATTGATAAAGGGGAATTGATTTTATCTTGAAAAGACTTCATTACAATTCCCAAAGTAGCAGAACAAGTGATTTCAACTAAAAATCAATCCATCAGAGAAGAAATTCAGAGTGTTCATCCTTAAAATTGAATTGAAACATGAGTCCCTTGATCATAGGTTCGTTCTCTCCCTAACATTTATTTTTTTGTGCAGCTTCTCTTTTTCCTGAATTTGAAATAGCAGATGTGCTCGCTAGTTTGTATGGACCACTCAAGTTATTTATTTGGCACTTTCACCATATGTTAAGCACATTTTGGATCATTATACTAGAGAAAAAGTTTCTTGGAATCCGCCCCTTTTGGGGTGGATCAAAATTAATATCGATGGGCCAGCCAAAGGAAATCCTGGGCCGGCTGGTTGTGGGAGAGTGGCGAGGAACCATTTGGCTTTGCTGGTCTCTAATGTGGTGCTCCCTTTGGACACCCTGACTAATGATTTTGCGGAGGCCAGCACTGCCTATATTGGGCTACTCATGGCGAGCAAGGAGGGGTTCAAGCGGGTCTGGTTGGAGAGTGATTCGCTTAACATCATCAAATGCATTAAGGGATGTACGGTGCCTAGCTGGACTATCTCAAACTTAATCAAAGATTGTCTTGAAATGATAGCCAGCTTGGAGGGTTTCAAAATTTCACACATTTTCCCAGAAGGAAACAAATCGGTGGATCTTTTGGCCAACTTGGCAGTGGGTAATGTGGTGGTTAAATGGTGGAGAGGAGAGGAAATTTTCCTGAAAACCATGTGTAGCCTAGCAAGAAATGATGCCAAGATCTACGGCCTTTCCAATGAAATTTATGATGAAATATTATGATGGGATGGGAGCCGTTGGGGTGGCATTTTGAATTATTACCACTTTGAGAAGTGCAAGAACATTTAGTTTACCCTGTTTATGGTTTTCTTTCCTCTTGGTTTTTTGGGAATCTTTGTTTTGTTTGAGCTTCAGAATGGGAGGTGAGAAGAATACGTTTGAACCCACAACCTATGATAAATGGCTGAAGAACAAGGATGTTTGGGAGGAAATATCAGATGGTGGAATGGTTCCTTTTTTGGATAGACTGAATGGTCATTCGGCCATTGTTACAAAAATCTTTGTCAAAGGGTGGAATAAGGGTGTGCTGACTACCTTTGGAGTAGAATTTTAAGTTGATGAAAATCCGGTCGCCACTATTACGGGCCTGGATATGAAAGACAAGAAATTCTATAGAGACAGGAAGTCAGGTGAGGAGGCTATTACTTCCTTTTATGATCAGGAGAAGGAAAGACAGAGGGTTACGAAGATGGCGGACAGTGGCTATAAAAGGAAAGAGATGATTTCCCTCTGAGATGATATGGCACAATTTATCATGAGGTAAATCACCCTGGATGGTAGATATGCTAGTATATTTTCTCATCATTATACTATCTTAAACCATTCTAGGCATGGTAGATTTATTTGCATTCCCTTTTATTTAGTTTCATCCTTAGAGAATAGTTTAGTTAAACACTCTTAAAATCAAGATAACCCTGTGATTCATGAAGGGATTATCTTGTTGATTATGGAATACGCCCAGGCCCATGAAGAGAAACCCTCCTCTAAGGATAAAACCCACATTTCCTCTTCTAACCCTGATGTGCAGTTGGTTTCTGATATGGAAATGGAAGAGGATGACAGTGGGCCATGGACTGGTGGGATATCAAGGATATGGAGGACCCTGATTATAAACCAAAAATTGAAGGGGAGTTTATGGTGACCTCAAGAACTCATAGCAATAGGAAAACCAATCCCCCAAGGTGGGCGGCTATTAAGTTTAAATCTAGCAATAGCAAAATGCAAGACCTAGAGCCTCCCACCAAAAAGAAATCAAAACTTACCAAATCTAGTGGTTCCAAAGCCCTGGACCACAAGATTAAGTTAGACATCCCTATCAAGGTGGATGATGAGAAACTGGGGAGTGTGATTAAGGAAAATAAAGGCGAGGTAAAGGAGGAGAGGGTGATGAAGAATTTGCTATTGGAGGCTACTAGAAGTCAGGAGTAATGTTGGACGTGCATGGAGAAGGAGATCGGATCCCTAAAAGATGGGATTAAAGGAATTGTTGACACCTTCACAGAATCCCCTGGACCCAGCAAGTTTGAGATGATCAAGGGTATGATCCAGAAAAAAATTTAGGATGTGGAAACCATGAAGGTCAACCAAGAGCACAGAATTGGGAAGTTGGAAGAGGATGTGAGTGAGATCAAGGAAAACCTAAACAATCTGGTGGAAATCAGTAGGCAGACGATGAACAATAGCAGGGATGGTTAGGAGATGATTAATTCCATGATGACTGATTATAGAACCAAGACCATCACCAGTGACCCTCCCATGGGTGAAAAGCAGAAAAAGATTGCTTCGGAGGCTTGATAGAGTGTTGCTACTAGGAAGATTAGTTCGGGTCCGTGTACTAGAACCAAGAGTTGGACCAAGGACCAAGGAACATCCACATTCATCGTGGAGGACTTGGAGAAGATTAATAAGAGTATTATTCAGAAAAATACTGATTTGATGCACTCTCTTAGTTGAGTGCCTAGTCTTGTATTTTGGTTCATCATTTTTGTTTTTTGTTGTCAGTCTGTGTGGGGCTCGTCCCCTGTTTAGCTTAGTTTTTTTGTCTGGCTAGCTGCTGACCTTGGTCTGTAATACTTTGGGTTTCAGGTCCCTGTAAAACCTGTTTATCTTTATCAAAAAAATAATGAAACTGAAAGTAATTACAAAGAAGCACAGTTCATTGCAATTAAAAGAAAACATTAATAAATCCAAAGACTAAGAAATATCCTCTTTATTCCTTCAATGTCAAAATGTGATTTCACAAACTCAACACCTCTGTACAATAAAACTGCATAGCAAAGAAAACTGTACCGCCCCTTTCCCCTTTTCTCCCCCCTCTTTTTCTATCTATCATTTTATCCATTTATATCTAAAGTCTATTCCATTTTCAAAAATAGTTTCTTTAAAAGTAACGGTCTTGAAAACAACTTCTCTAAACATGATATTAAAACAAAAATTATCAAATAAACCCTATTCATGAACCATTAATCTCATGCTCCTTCTTATTCATCGGGCACTAGATTTAGTGTTGCAATCTGATGGTCAATACAGTCTGCTTTCCTTTCTTCTTCAATTAGCACCCAAAGGACTTCAGTAAATTTATCTTCATCAAGTATAGTTGCTCGAACGTAGTCACTCGTGTCAAGAAGGATATCATCTTGCAAATACTCGACATTAGGTTGGATCAGGGGGCCTTTTCCTTTGAGCACCATCTTTGATGCTATTTGAAAAGATTAGTTATCAGGAATCCTCTTTATAGAAAGCTCTCCCTATAGATGCCACTTGTTATTCTCAGCCTACTCCACGATTTTCTCTAACAGCATAATAGCTTTTCTATATTGACTGAAGTCGGTATTCTCTTTCCATGCAAAAGACTGTAATTATAGGATGATATCTTCTTGTTCCATTTTCGACCAATTCAACTTTGGGTTTCGAAACGATAGTTCATCATCATGAGGTAAAATCATTCTGACAGGGACAACTCGGGATAACACACACTCCTTTAGCAGTTTTCAAAAGGTGGTGTATTAAATGTTGTCTACAAGGGTGATGATATCAAGTGCTACAATAAATATTGTCACTTTTATGTGTCCTCAAGTGCTTAATCCTATCATTAATTATAAATTTTCCTAATCGGCTTCTCAAAAAATATGTACAGCATGTTGGCATGACAGGTCAAAGTTGGTAATGGCAGAAACGATTGCCTTCACAAAGTAGATAAACTCAAACAATTTCTGTCAGCGACTAATTATAACATGTTCCCTTTCAAGGCTCATGTCATCACCTCAATAATCTTGTTGCATACTTGAGAAATGTGCCAGCTTCTAAGTTGGGGGGTTGTCCATCCTTGAAGACTTCATGAATTAACACAAGCATATCGAGAAATTGGGTAGAATCACAACCTACGAACTGCTTCAAAAATCAATCAGAAACTGAACTTTCTTGGATCTTCATGAATAAAGATCAATCTTTTATGATTTCTCGCAATCATGTCAGGTGATCAGGAGTTTTGGAAACTTGGGAACCCCATGAAATGATGAATAAGGCAAGGGACCAGCTACTTAGTTTTGAAAATTCACAAATCCGTGAATCGAGAGCCACATTATTGAAGAAGATTAAGGGAGTCCTAAGGGCATAAAAATTTAAGAAATAGTAGAAATTTTTTAATTTTATGGGTAACAGAGGGCAAAGATTGATATCTATAATTAGGGTGGGTAATGAGGGAGCATAATAATTCATTATTTTCATTATTTATTAAATACTAAAAAATATTTATTATTTATTATCTATCAAATGGAAACCTCCAAAGTCGAGAATCTCGAGATTTTCTAAACTAAAATTTGACGGGGCTTCTAGAGGAAATTTGGTCCCATCAAGGCTAGGTTGCATTATTAGAAACAACAAGGGGCAATTCATTTCAGCCTTGGCCTCTAAAATTCCACAAGACACTAATAGCATGGTAGAGGCTTTAACTTCATACAAAGGATTAGATCTAGCTTTGTTCTGGCACATTGTTCAAATACACATAGAAGGAGACTCCCAAGTTATTATTAATGCTCTCAGTTCTAAGCAAGTTTCAAATTGGAGGCTTCGTTATATCTTTTCAGAGATTTGGAAATTACTAGATAATTTTGATGATTATGTAGTAGCACATTGTTATAGAGAGGCAAACAGTTTGGCAGATTATCATGCCAATGCAGGGGTACACATTGATAAAGGGGAATTGATTTTATCTTGAAAAGACTTCATTACAATTCCCAATTTAGTAGAGCAAGTGATTTCAACTAAAAATCAATCCATCAGAGAAGAACTTCAGAGTGTTCATCCTTAAAATTGAATTGAAAGATGAGTCCCTTGATCATAGGTTCGTTCTCTCCCTAACATTTATTTTTCTGTGCAGGTTTTCATTTTCTCGAATTTGAAACAGCGGATGAGCTCGCTAGTTTGTGTGGACCACTCATGTTATTTAGTTAGCGCTTCACCATGTGTTAGGCGTGTTTTGTATCATTATAATAGAGAGAAACTTTCTTGGAATCTGCCCCTTTCGGGGTCGATCAAAATTAATATCGATGGGATGGCCAAAGGAAATCCTGGGTCAGCTGGTTGTGGGAGAGTGGTGAGGAACCATTTGGGTTTGCTGGTCTTTGTTGTGGTGCTCCCTTTGGGCACCCTGACTAACCATTTTGTGGAGGCCAGCGCTGCCTATATTGGGCTACTCATGCCAAGCAAGGAGGGGTTCAAGCGGGTCTAGTTGGAGAGTGATTCTCTTAATATCATCAAATCCATTAAGGGATGTACGGTGCCTAGCTAGACTATCTCAACCTTAATCAAAGATTGTCTTGAAATAATAGTCGGCTTGGAGGATTTCAAAATTTCACACGTTATCCCAGAAGGAAAGAAGCCTGCGGATCATTTGGCCAACTTGGCAGTGGGTAACGTGGCGGTTAAATGGTGGTGAGGAGAGGAAACTTTCTCGAAAACCCTATGCGACCTAGCAAGAAATAATGCCAAGATCTATGGCCTTCCCAATGAAATTTATGATGAAAGATTATGATGGGATGGGAGCTGTTGGGGTAGTATTTTGAATTATTACCAGTTCGACAAGTGTAAGAATGTTTTGTTTGCCCTGTTTATGGTTTTCTTTCCTCCTGGTTTTTTGGGAATCTTTGTTTTGCTTGAGTATCAAAATGGGAGGTGAAAAGAAGAGGTTTGAACCCACAACCTATGATAAATGGATAAAGAACACGGAGGTTTGGGAGGAAATATCTGATGGTGGGATGGTTCCTTTTTTGGGTAGACTGCATGGTCATCTGGCCATTGTTATAGAAAGCTTTGTCAAAGGGTGGAATAAGGGTGTGCTAACTTCCTTTGGAGCAAAATTTCAAGTTGATGAAAATCTAGTCGCCACTGTTATGGGCCTGGATATGAAAGGCAAAAAATTCTATAGAGACAGGAATTCGAGTGAGGAGGCTATTGCTACCTTTTATGATAAGGAGAAGGAAAGACTAAGGGTTACAATGATGATGGACAACGGCTATAACAGGTTAGAGTTGATTTCCCTCTGGTTTGATATGGCACAATTTATCATGAGGTACATTGCCCTGGATGGTAGATATGCTAGTACATTTTCTCATCATTCTACTATCTTAAACTATTTTAGGCATGCTAGATTGATTTACATTCCCTTTTATCTGGTTTCATCCTTCGAGAATAGTTTCTCTTAAAATCAAGATAACCCTATGATTCATGAAGGGATTATCTTGTTGATTATGGAATACGCCCAGGCCCATGCAGAGAAACCCTCCACTAAGGATAAAACCCACATTTCCTCTTCTAACCCTGATGTGCAGTTGGTTTCTAATACGGAAATGGAAGAGGATGATAGTGATATGGCCATGGACTGGTGGGATATCAAGGATATCGAGAACGCTGATTATAAACCAAAAATTGAAGGGGAGTTTATGGTGTCCTCAAGAACTCACAGTAGCAGGAAAACCAATCCCCCAAGGTGGGCGGATATTAAGTTTAAATCTAGTAGTAGCAAAATGAAAGACCTAGAGCCTCCCACCAAAAAGAAATAAAAACTTACCAAATGTAGTGGTTCCAAAGCCCTGGACCACAAGATTAAGTTAGATATCCCTATCAAAGTGGATGGTGAGAAACTGGGGAGTGTGATTAAGGAAAATAAAGGTGAGGTAAAGGAGGAGAGGGTGATGAGGAATTTTCTATTGGAGGCTACCAGAAGTCAGGAGCAATGTTGGAAGTGCATGCAGAAGGAGATTGGATCCCTAAAAGATGGGATTAAAGAAATTGTTGACACCTTCATGGAATCCCCTAGGCCCAACAAGTCTGAAATGATCATGAGTATGATCCAAAAGAATTTGCAAGATGTGGAAACCATGAAGGTCAATCAAGAGTGCAGAATTGAGAAGCTGGAAGAGGATGTGACTGAGATCAAGGAAAACCTGAACAATCTAGTAAAAATTAATAGGAAGGCGATGAACAATAGTGCAGATGGTTTGGAGATGATTAATTCCATGATGACTGATTATAGAACCAAGACCATCGCCAGTGACCCTCCCATGGGTGAAAATTAGAAAAAGATTGCTTTGGAGGCTTGATAGAGTGATGTTGTTGGGTGTTGGCATATGTGTAGAGCTTGATGAAATGATGATATTGTATGTTGTCATTGATGTCAATATGCTAAAGTATGAACCGGTATATTGAAGTAAGCAAACTAGCAAGAGAACCAGTATGATATTGTGAACCAGTATATATGAGAACCGGTATGATATTGTGAACCGGTATATGTGAAAAAGTGAAGCGGTATGTTGGAATGAGAACCGGTATATGGGAAGTTCTGTATCAAGGTTTCATTTGGCATGACTACTGGTTGGTAGTCTCAGCTTCAGGGTTTCCAGTTGATGCATTCAAAGTCTGTGTGATTCAACCGATGACATCTTGTGATGAGTTAGCATTGTAATGAAGATCAGATTGTGTTGCCATGTCAGCCTTGTGCACGTGAAGGATTTCCTTGAGGATCTTGCATGGAGCTTGATCCTATCTAGCTCGGGAATGTGTGAAGTCTCTGTAAACGATGGAGAGCGCATGATGGGTTATCAACTTCCTGAAACAGAAAATAATGAACGTTGGAGAATGTCTTAAGATTTGTTACAGACTGTTGTGTTCAATGCAGTATGATTAACGGTCAGGATTGAACCGACTGAATTGTTAAACCTAAATGTTTAGGGTTTAGGGTTTATGCTACCGACCTATCTACTTCCTATAAGGTCGATGATGTTTTTCATTTTGAAGTTGTTGGCAAATGTTATGTGTGTATCCAAGTGAAGAGATACTTGATTCTTCCCAGACTAGAGAAGTGTGTGGATACCTGCAGAGTGTGATTGCAGAAGAAAAGGAGCTTAAGTAGATCTGCCTTAGCATTGTGTGTTGTTATCAGATCAGTGTATTACCTGTTGACTTCTAACCATTTCACCAGTTGGAAAATCCCTTAACCGGGTAGCTTTAACAGGCTTTTGTGTAAATCCTTTAACAGAGTGACTCAATTCAATAAGTTCTTCAAATCCTCTTGCGAGGTAACCTTTAACAGGGTTCTAACCTTTAACCGGGTATTTAGCCATCCCTTAACTGGGTGATCCCTAGCAGGATCGGTTCCTAGCAGAACCTATTGTAAAAGTCTTTAACCGGACTAGGCTCCTAACATAGCGGACTTCAGAAGAGTTCTAAGAACAGCGTGTGGGTATTCATCCCCACCGTGGTTTTTCCCAGTTGGGTTTCCACGTGAAAAATATGTGTCATGTGTGACACTTTTCATGTGATGCTTTAATATTTTCTGTCAAGTGGTAAGGCATGTTGAATAAGTAGTTATTGTATTTCTAATGATATATTACTTGTTTATGCATACGGGTGAAGTAGAAACGAGATATTAGATTGTGTGGAGATCTGAGTGTTACTGGTTTATGTCTTTCATATTCTCACTGTGTTTTACCGGTAGTGCCCTGATTTAGATCGGTGTTACTGTTTACCAGCTAAGTGCAATCTTTGTAGTCAAATTGGTTCAAGGAAAGTTTTTTTTGTCTGTACTGATTCACCCCCCCCCCCCCTCCCAGTACCGGTTTGGTACTAATTGTTCATCATTATTCATCAATTGGTATCAGAGCATCTTCCAGGTCCTCTGTGTTGAAAGCTTAACTGCTTGAGGAAAAGATCCTACTCTAATGATGAAGAGGGAAGGTCCAAAGTTCAACAGAGATAACTTTAAGATATGGAAGGACAGAATGAAGATCTACATTAGAAGCATGGGTTCTCAACACTGGAGATATGTTGAGAATGATTATGTTATCCCTACCGATACTCTCATCGATGATAAAAAAAGAGAGATTATGGAGAATGGGCAAGTCATGGAAGCCATAATCAGCAGTCTATCTGACATTGAGTTTATTGATGTTCAAGATAAAGATAATCCCAAAGAAGTATGGGATGCTCTAGAGAATATCTATGGTGGTGATGAGCATGTGAAACAAGCTAAGAAAGAGTGCCTTAGGGGAAAGTTTGAAGACATGTGGATGGTTGAAGGAGAGACCATTCAACAATATGGAATAAGAATCAAAACTATTGTTGGAGACATCAAGAGTACAGGAGGTAAAATAGATGATTCCACTATTGTTAGCAAAGTCTTGAGATCCTTGTTACCAGTCTATGCAATAAGGGTTGTTGTTATTCAGGAGTTGAGGTCTATAGACAAGACAAAGGTATCCCTAGACTCCATCATTGCTAAGTTGACTGCATATGAGCTAAATAATTATGATGGCAGTATTCAGAAGACTGGATCAGCCTTTAGAGCATATGTTGCACCATCTAGAAAGGGAAAAGAAGCTAGTACCAGTTGTGAACCAAGACAAAGCAGAGAAATGGATGATGAGGAGATCCTGATGGAATTTGAAGCTCTCCTTGCCAAGAGACTTCCTAAGGGAAATGGTAAATATAGAGGTAAGCTCCCTTTGAAATGATTTTCTTGCAATACGAGAGGACACATTGTTGTAAACTGTCTTAATGGTGATAATAAGGACAAACCGGAGAAGTTCAAAGGAGGAAATAGGAGAAATTGTTTTGTAGCAGTTGATGAAGGTGTCACTGATGAGGAATTAGAAGATGAAGAAAGTGAAGACATTGTGTTTGTAGAAGTTAAGGAAGATGTGTCAAAGAAGAAGGCTCTTGTCTCCCACTTTGATAATTCCAATGAGTGGATTATTGGCAGTGGTTGTTCTCACCACATGACTGGTGACCGGAGTAAGTTTTTGTCTCTGAAAGAGTATGATGGTGGTGTGGTCCGATTTGGTAATGATGCACCATGTATGGTAAAAGGGAGAGGGTCCATCTCTCTAAATGGAAAAAGCAGTGCTGATAATGTGTATTAGGTAGAAGATCTCAAGAACAACCTTTTGAGTGTTACCCAGTTGAATGATAATGGACTCACTCTGGAATTCAAAGATGGAGTGTGCAAAATAAAAGGAAAGAGTGGTGAACTAATGGCCAGTGGTATGCAGACCAGAGGTAACTTATTTCAGTTGAATGCAAATATTAGTACATGTATAATGGCTAAGTTTGATGATAGCTGGATATGGCATAGGAGACTCTGCAATGTAAACTTTGATAATATTGTGAAGGCCAGTAAGATCAAGGTAGTTAGAGGATTGCCTATGCTGAGAAAACCAGAGAATCCTTTCTGTAGAGAGTGTCAACTAGCGAAAATGTCTTCCTCAACCTTCAAAGGTAAATCTTTCACTGCAGACAATTTACTTGATCTTGTGCATACTGATTTGTGTGGTCCTATGAAAACTAGGAGTGTGCAGGGAGATAGGTACTTTATGATTCTCACTGATGACTACTCAAGAATGATGTGGGTCACATTTTTGAAAGATAAGTCTGAAGCTTTTGGATAGTTCAAAGCTTTCAGAGCACTAGTCAAAAAGGAAAGTATTGTGAAGAGAATGGCATCAAGAGGCAACTGTCTGCCCCCCGGACTCCACAGCAGAATGGCCTAGCAGAGAGGAACAACCGGATTATTGTTGAAGCAGCCAGAACGATGCTGATTCAAGAGAAGGTTGCTCACACCTTCTGGAGAGAAGCGATGAGCACTACAGTCTACACTATGAACCGGGTACTCATCAAGAAAGGTAAGGATAAAATACCTTATGAGTATTGGACTGGTAAGACTCCTATAGTAAGCTACTTTAGAGTGTTTAGTAGCAAATGTTATATCAAGAGGAGTGAACATTAGAGCAAGTTTGATGCAAAATGTGATGAGGGAATATTCCTAGGATATTCCACCAAGAGCAAAGCTCTCAAGTGTTTCAACAATAGGACTCAGAGAATTGTTGAAATTATTAATGTCAGAGTTGATGAAACCTCTAAGAAACCTGAGGAAACTGGCAGTGAGCGAGTGGTAGATGAACCAGTTGTAACCTTCTGGGAACCGATTACAAAACAACCTAGTACCAGTAACAGTGCCTCTACACCAGTAGATGTTGATGCTGATGAAGATGAGGATGAAGAAGAAAAGCAAGAGGAAACAGCTAAGATCATTCCTAGGTATGTAAATTTAAATCATGATCCAAAGTAGCTCATAGGAGATAAGGATGCAGGAATTCTTACAAGAAGAAAGGTCAGAGAAAATTCTTGCATGATCTCTAAATTTGAGCCTAAAACATTTAAAGAGGCACATAAAGATGAAGACTAGATCAAGGCTATGGAAGAGGAACTTGACCAGATAGAAAAGAATGGTACATGGTCTTTGGTACCCAAACCTAAGCATAAAAATGTCATTGGCACCAAATGGGTTTTCAGAAATAAGCTAAATGAAGGTGGCACAATGGTAAGAAACAAAGCCAGACTAGTGTGTAAGGGATATGCTCAAGAAGAAGGAGAAGACTATGGAGAAACCCTTACTCCAGTAGCTAGATTGGAATGAGTTTGTATGCTTCTTGCATATGCAGCCTTCAAGGGATTCAAAGTATATCAAATGGATGTAAAATCTGCATTTCTGAATGGAATACTTGAAGAGGTGTATATAGAGCAACCAGATGGGTTTGCCCTATCAAAAGACAGTGACATGGTGTGTAGGCTACATAAAGCCTTGTATGGATTGAAGCAAGTGTTGGCATTTTTTATGTTTATGTTGTGATTGTCATTGATGGACACACACTTGCATTGAGATCCCCTTTATATGTATGAGCTAGAGCTCAACTGGTATCTATTCCAACTGGTATGTTGTATTCTAGTCTTTAGACTATTGGTGATTTTGCAGAATGTGTTTCCCAGTCTGAAGCGGCATGTCAACCCCAAGCGGTTCGTAGATCTCAAGCAGTATGAGGGAGCAAAGCGGCATAACACATTCTTACCAATCTTCATTTTTGTCAAACCGGCAACCAGGATTTTGTATGAACTGGTAATACTCTGTGATGAGTTACCAACTGGCGTTTTGTGATGAGTTACCAATCCACCGATTGTTTGACAGTGCCGACACACTAACGGGGCTTCTTGTGTCGTGTTACTAAGTATGTCTAGATTCATTGAACCTAGGAAATTGTAATGTAATCCTATTGGACCAACATGAAATCAGTTTCCTTTTAAAGGACATCATGTCTAGGGTTTTAGGTTGTTGCTAGAAGGGTTTATGTTGTGCTAGGGTTTAAGGTGGTTGATGAGTTGTTCTAAGAGCGATCTTATCTGAGAAGATCAAGTTGTAACTAAGTGAGAGATAGAGAAGACTGAAGTAATGTTGGAATGCATTAGCTGTGAGCTATACTAGATCTAACCAAGCAGTCTGTGCTATTAGATAGATCAAACACTTGTTGATTACTCACATCTTTGACAAGTATGTAGCCCTTAACTAGGTAGGCCCAAGAGCCTTTTGTAAAATCCTCTAACAAGGTGGTTCACCTCTGTGAATCTAAAATCCTCTAGCAAGGTAGTCTTTAATTGGACTTATCTCCTAACAAAGATTGAGATTCCTAATAGGATCTATTCTGGTGAAGAACATTGTAAGACCTTAACCGGTCTGGTTTCTATTCTGCAGATAGTCACTTGTGAGTTCCATCTCACTGTGGTTTTTACCATTTGGGTTTGCATGTCAAATATCTTGTGTTATGGTTGTATTGCTTTTGTGGGTGAATGCTTTATTTGCATTTTGGTTTGCATGTGTGATAACCGGTCTGTCTGTTAAACTATTTTACCGGTTTATCTTCAGACTGTTTAAGTGTTTTAGTGCAAAGATTTTTGGCATACTAATTCACACCCCCCCCCTCTTAGTATTCATTAATTGGTATCAAAGCCTACCTTTATATAAGTTTAACCACTTGGAAAGAGATATGGGGGAATACACCTTGAGGGAACTTACTCAATGGCTCACTCAGTCTGAGCAAGCCTATGATGATCTTATGGTTAAATACAAGGAATCTCAAGCAAAAAGGAGAGAACATGCAGAAAAGTTGATGGAGCTATCTGAAAATAGTTCTGCAGATGAAGCAAATATGGAATCCATGATAGCAAAAGGAAATAAGTTGAATGAATCAAACTCCAACCTAAGAAAGGAGTTGGAAGGACTGACTATCCGGTTTAGTCAAGAGCTTGAGAACCGGAGGAAAGCTAAAGATCTAGTGAAGGACAGAGATCATGAGATCTCCAAGTTGAAACAAGAGATTAGTGCACTAACTGCTCACCTTCATGAGAGCAGAATGGAAAAAGAAGGACTACAAGATGAACTGAACATAGCCATCTCTGAAAATGCAAGCCTAATGGAGACAAATACTAATATTTCCAAAGAACTCTCTGAGTCTAAGGAAATACTTGCTAAGTTTAGCCAAAGTACTTTTAAGCTAGAGCAGAAGCTTGAGTCGGCTAGACCAGTAAAGAATACCAATGGACTTGGTTTCTCTAGACATGAGGAAGGAGAATCCTCAGCAACAAATGTTGAAGCATCAAAGAAGCAACCGGTATTCAAAGGAAAAGGTAAGCAAAAATTCAAACCTATTTGCTTTAATTGTCTTAAAGAAGGACACACTGCCAATGTATGTAGGAGCAAAGCCTACAATAATTTTCCTTACTTTATTAACAATGTATCTAGATCCAATAAGTTCAATGGTCATTGTTATGCATGCAACAAGTTTGAGCATAGAGAATTTGAATGCAGGTCTGTGATGAATAACACTGGAAGATATCCTCAAAGGACTCAAGGAGTTGGTCCTGAACCTTTTGTGAATCAGAACCACAACCAGTTTAATGTCTTCAATCATCAGCCAAGAAGCGATGGCCATCAAGCGGCAACCGGATGGAGAGAAAATTGTATGATCTATCATGGTCATGGTCATGGTCACACTGCTGCAATATGCAGAAGGAAGAATGGAAACATGAACAATGGACCTTGAGGAGCACCTGGATTGGTTTGCTACCACTGCAACAAACCAGGTCACATTGCAAGATTCTGCAGAAGCAGAAATAGTATATCTGATGATATACCAGTCACTCCGGAAGGAGAAATTGATGTTGAAATGGTTCAAGCGGACATGAACAAAACCTAGAGGAAGAAACCAACAATGTTGGAAGAGGAACCAGTTTTTGCACCTAGTGTGGAAACATCAAAACCGGCAAACTAAGCTTCAAAAGGCTTAGGGGGAGCAAACAGCAAAATGTTTTCAAACCCCCGGTTTACACTGGTAAAAGACCTTTAACCGGTATGTGATACCTGTTGCTTGGCAGAAGACCGGAAATGGTAAAAAGGCAAATTAGGGTTTACGCCCTAATAGAGGAGCATTAATGGCGGTAGGTGAGAGACATGTATAAAAGCATTTTTCAAATCATTTCTCACTATCTGTTTTCGAGTGAAGAAAATTTTTTCAAAGAGCAGAGTGAAGAAAAGGCGATTTGAGCTGAGATTTCAAGAAATTGACAAATCATGAAGGAGATTCAAATTCAAATTGCAAACGGTCAAGTGGAGAACACAAAGTGGTGATTCGGCAACTGACGAAGTGTGGAGTGAAGGAGGATCAGAAAGCCCTAAATTTGCATTTTAAAGGTATTTCTTGAGTTCTTAAAATATACTACAATGGCTTCCACATCTCATACCAGTTCTAGTGCATCCATTGAGTCTGAAAGTTTCATTCAAAGGAAGTCAAAATATAATGCCCTATCACAAGTTCTGACTGGTGTGATAGTAGAAGAGGGAATCTCCGACTACATAGATTGCAAAATAGAAGATCTAGGGTCTTTAGCTATTCACACCCAGTTAGGTTTATTTTGCGGCAAGGATAAGAAGATCAAACTGGAGTTTAATATTTTGGAGAAGAAAAAGCTCCACAATGTTGTCTACTTCCTGGAAGATTTTACAGAGGATCATATTAGGATCATTTTGAGCAGAGTCCATGGTGACAAGATGTACCTAGAGAGGATGCATGATATCACACCACAGGCAATTCATGCAGTCACCGGTTTCTACAACACGGGGGAAGTGCCAGCCCTAAGAACGGTAAGCAAAACTGAAATGGCCAAGCTCACCGATTCAAAGAGTGACTCATGAGGCATGATAGTAAATCCTATCAAGGATGATCTGGTGGAGTATGCGTGTATGGTTATTGGATACCGGACATTCTCAGCCAGCGGGATTAACTCTGTATCTGTTGCAACAGTAAATGCCACTTACCGGATGATAAAGGAGGATGCATCATTTGATTTGTGCACCAGTATGCAGAGACAACTCCTATTGAATCTAAAGGCGATCAAACAGGATAATGCACTTAGGTTCAAGTTTGGACAACTACTAGTAGGGTTGTTCTTCTATTTTCAAGGCTACTTC